>NW_022437155.1:243588-416943 GCF_009761245.1 Sapajus apella
GCAACCTCCGCCTCCTGGGTTCAAGCAATTCTCCTGCCTCAGCCTCCTGAGTAGCTGGGATTACAGGCACGCGCCACCATGCCCAGCTAATTTTTTGTATTTTTAGTAGAGACGGGGTTTCTCCATGTTGACCAGGATGGTCTTGATCTCTTGACCTTGTGATCCACCCGCCTCGGCCTCCCAAAGTGCTGGGATTACAGGCGTGAGCCACCGCGCCCGGCCTTATCTTTTTATTTTTATTTTTATTTTTTTTGAAATGGAGTCTCATTCTGTCACCCAAGCTGGAGTGCAGTGGCGTGATTTTGGTTCACTGCAACCTTGCCTCCCGGGTTCAAGCCATTCTCCTGCCTCAGCCTCCCAAGCAGCTGGGACAACAGGTGCGCACCACCACACCTGGCTAATTTTTGTATTTTTAATAGAGACAGGGTTTCACTGTGTTGACCAGGCTGGTCTCAAACTCCCGACTTTATGTGATCCACCTGCCTTGGCCTCCCAAAATGGTGGAATTACAGGTGTGAGCCACCGTGCTTGGCCCCAAACAACTTTTAAAAAGAACAAAGTTGGCCGGGCGCAGTGGCTCAAGCCTGTAATCCCAGCACTGTGGGAGGCCGAGGCGGGTGGATCACGAGGTCAAGAGATCGAGACCATCCTGGTCAACATGGTGAAACCCCGTCTCTACTAAAAATACAAAAAATTAGCTGGGCATGGTGGCGCGTGCCTGTAATCCCAGCGACTCAGGAGGCTGGGGCAGGAGAATTGCCTGAACCCAGGAGGCGGAGGTTGCGGTGAGCCGAGATCGCGCCATTGCACTCCAGCCTGGGTAACAAGAGCGAAACTCCGTCTCAAAAAAAAAATAAATAAAAATAAAAAAATAAAAAGAACAAAGTTGGAGGACTCACACTTTCTGATTTGAAAACTTACTGCAAAACTACAGTAATCACAACAATGTGGTATTGGAATAAGGAAAGACATATGGACCAATGGAATAAAATAGAGAACTCAGAGATAAACTCTCCCATATGTGGTCAATTGATTTTCAACAAGGGTGCCAAAACTATTTAGAGGGGAAAGGACAGTCTTTTCAACAAATGGTGCTGGGAAAACTGAATATCCACATGCAAAAGAATGAAGTTGGACCCTTATCTTATACCATGTGCAAAAATGAACTCCAAACAGACCAAAGGCCTAAACATAAGAGGGAAGGGAAAACTATAAAAATCTTAAAAAGGGGAAATCATGGCCGGGCGTGGTGGCTCACGCTTGTAATCCAAGTACTCTGGAGGCCAAGGCGGGCGGATCACCTGAGGTCTGGAGTTCAAGACCACCCTGACCAACATGGTGAAACCCCGTCTTAAAAAAAAGAAAAAAATAATAAAAAAAAAATAAAAGGGGAAATCATGACATTGAATTTAGCAAAGATTTCTCAGATATGACACCAAAAGCACAGGCAACAAAAGAAAAAAATAGATAAATGGGACAATCCAAATTTAAACCTTTTGTGCATTAAAGGATACTATCAAGAGAGTGAAAAGGCAACCATAAAATAGGAGGGATTAATATTCAAAATATAAAAAGAACTCTTACAACTTAATGACAAAAAAACAAAACAAAACACTACTTAGTTTAAAAATGGGAGCAGGCATTGTGGCTCATGCCTGTAATCCTAGCACTTTGTGGGGGCCAAGGCCAGGATCACTTGAGGCCAAGAGCTCAAGACCAGCCTGGGTAACACTGCAAGACCCCCATCTCTACATAAGTTTTTTTTTAAATTAGCTAGGTGTGGTGCTGCATGCCTGAAGTCCCAGCTACTTGGGAGGCTGAGGTGGGAGGATTGCTTGAGACCAGGACTTCAAGGCTGCAATGAGCTTGGTTGGTCCAAGCACTGTGATTGGTCCACTGTACTCCATTCTAGGTCATAAAGTGAGATCCTGTTTCTTAAAAAAAGAGGGGGGAGCAAAAAAGTTTGAATAGATATGTCTCCAAAGAAAATCTACAAATGGCCAAAAAGCACATGAAAAAATGCTCAACATCAGTAGTCATTAGAGAAATACAAAACGAAACCACAATGAGATACCACTTCACACCCGGTAAGCCAGGATCCCACAGTTGAATTGCTGGTACCAATATTTGATCCCAGTTCTGTCTCTAAAGCCTGGGCATTTGCATGATATAGTCTCACCTGCTAGCAAAGCCTGAGTTTAGATCTGAAGTTAATAACTTGGAGGAATTCTGAAACTACCCCATCCTAACTCTCAATTCATGAAAGGATACCTTCACCACTATTTTAACAAAAGTGTAATACAACCCACACTTCTGCTGATACTGGGATAATAACGTAGAAGACCTCTGTACAAGCTGGAAGTGTCCTTGTTTTACTGGATGCAGCTATGGTGAAGTGACACTTGTTTTTTACGTAACATACTAGATAGAACTCACACATCCAAACAAAAGAAGCTATAATTTACAAGCAGTGACAGCACACTCCAAAAATATAGCCGTTGCTCAAAACATTTGTGCAACAGTCTTCCGTCTGCATCAAAAAGCCTCATTGTTTTATTTATTGCTCTTTTTAAATTTTTTAACCATAAAGGATATATCCCTAACCTTTTCTCTTTATTCATCATACTTGGCACTCAAAGCCTCAGAGGCTTTTGACCACCCAGGTGCCTCCAGGTGCCCTGCCAAGCCACTGCTCTGAGAAAGCAACCCCACCCCCAGATAGTGAGAATCTGACTTCAGATGAATGCAATACACAGGCAGAGAACTGGTCAGGGGCTGGGAGGCTCTTGAGATTTGGAGAAATCTTAAGCAAATTAGTCCTCAGACAGCATCAGGCTGGCAGGTACAGATGCAGTATTTGATACTTGTCTACCAGATGGGGAAGGTGGAGGAGGAGAGGAAGGGATGAGAATGCATGTCAGCAATGGCTAAGAGCCAGATAGGCCCCAGAGATGCCTTACCCCTTCCCTGCCCTTTTCATGCATGTGGAAAAGAGAGTAAAAGTCATAAAGCCAGCAAGGAGCACACCTGGGCCTATCAGGGAGAAATCAGAGGGAGGGCAGGCAGAGCTGGGAAGAATGGGTGTGGTGGTAGGCACCATCAGTTTAGTCTAAAAGAAGAAAAGACTGAGGGCAGAGGCTTCAGGAAGGTTAACGGGGAGAATTTGGTGTAGCGACTGAGACAGCAGTGTGCCCTGTCACCTTGTGGCTTATCCAGAGGCAGGATGAGCCCCAGGTATGCTGGAAGCCTGCAGCAATGAAATGGTGCCTGCCTCCTGCCCCTGCTCTTCCTGCAGCTGTCTCTGAACACCCCTCCTCTTCAAGGTGTCCACTCCCAGAAGAATGACTCACTACCTGGGTCACACACAGTAGGGGCATGTCTGCAGCCATAAATCCGGCAACCTCCTCTGGAGGAGACTCATCCTGACAGAAGCAGCTCTGCCTGCGGGCCTGGGCTTGCTACTCTTTTGAGCCAGGAAGGGGAGAGGCCAGCTGGCCAGGGGGTAGTCATCTCTCCCCTTCACAGAACTCAAGCTGTGGCATACTCTCATGGAGAAGAAAGTACAGAGATTGCACTTTGGTAGGGCCACAAAGGATACAGTCTTGGGAGGCTTAATAGAGGAAATATTAAATCAATAAAACCTCATTTCCAAGTTCGGTTTAGCAGCAGAATCCATTAACCTTATATTCACCCTCTCCTTTCCTCTTATAATACTGGGGAAGGGTTCAAAGGCATGATAACTTATCCTCAGGGTCAGCGCGTTCTATTCAATTACTGGGATTCGAGTTTTCAAGCTAAAAGATATATACTCATTTTGATTGTAAAGAACAAACCCAAAAAGAATGCTTCTTTCTTTTCATTTTGCAGAAAACGCCACACCAACACAACCATGGGTATTTAGCTCTGCTGAAACAGATGAGGGGAGTAAGGCTGAGAGAGGAGCTCAAATCAGTTCTGATTTTTCTCTTCATAAAAGAATTTCTAGCAAATCAAGAGCAAAGTTGGATCTGATTGCCTCTGGAACTAAGGCCACTCAATGTGGGCTTCCTCACTCAGTCTTGTCCCCAGGCCAGAGCAAAGCAAAACTCAGTCTCATTTATTTTGTCACCTAAATCGTCAAAACCTAAAATAAAACCTGGTGCAACTGCAGAAACACGGTGCTCTAGGGAGCAGTGGGGCAAGTCATTCCCACCAGCTAGCCCTCTGGATGGATAATTGTAAAGTGCTGACCTCTCTGGTGAGATACTAATGGTCAAGGGCTGGGCTGGGCAAGAGGCTGGGTAGGGCGGGCCAGGCTGGGCTGGACTGGATAGGGCAGGGCAGCCTGAGCTCGGATAATCAGATGCAGCTCCCATTAAACCTTCAGTGTGAGAGCAGCATAGCATCCTGATGCCGTTGCCATGGCATTTTCTCTCTCCTGGTGTCGGACCCAGGCCAGGATGCCCTGAAGCCTTGATGCTGACAGCAGTGATAGTGCTGGCTCTGAGCATGATTTTCTGCCCACCCACCCTCCTGTGCTCTCTGAAACCTAAGGCAGCCCTGTTTGGAAGAGCCTCGCAATCCAGCGGCTTGGCTTTTTGGCTGCCGCTTTCTACACTTTGATGTTAAATATAGTGACTTCAGAAGCAGCCAACACCAGAAGGCAAAAGAGGGCTGGTTTTAGCATTTTGCATTCAGCAACATCCTTTTAGTGAGAATGGAGAAGAAAACAGCCAAATCATCTACCTCCCCAATCATTAAGAGTGTCGGGGTTGGGTGCGGTGGCTCACGCCTGTAATCCCAACACTTTGGGAGGCTGAGGCAGGTGGATCACCTGAATTCAGGAGTTAGAGACCAGCCTGGCCAACATGATGAAAGCTGTCTCTACTAAAAATACAAAAATTAACCAGGCGTGGTGGCACATACCTGTAATCCCAGCTACTTGGGAGGCTGAGGTTGCAGTGAGCTGATATCACACCATTGCACTCCAGCCTATGCCATGGAGTGAGACTCTGTATCAAATAATAATAATAATAATCCCTGATTTCTACCCCATACCATTCAAAGTAGAACCTCTGAGGCATGAGGCTCAGGTATTGGCGTGCTCTAGCAGCTCCTAGGTGGTTCTCATGTGCAACCAGGGCTGAGATCCACAGCTTAGAGGAAGGGATGCTAACATGGTCATTCATCTGGTGTAAGTATTGCACTGCTGCTGAGTGCTGGGTACTGGGGACATAGTGGAAGGCAAGACAGACCTAGTCCCTGCCCTTACAGAGCTCACAGCCCAGAGGGGGAAGGGAGTCGGTGACCCTGGTTCTAGTCCTGTCTCTGCCACTGATGATCCTGAGCTCCTGTACTTTTTCCTTTTCTTCTGCAGGCCCTAAGTTTACTGTCAAAGGATGTTACAGACCCAAATGATCTCTGATCCCCACTCTGCTACTTCCCAACTCAACAGTCCATTGACCTATGTATAATTTTTCTGTCTTTTTTGGTGGTGGTTTTTAAAATACACATAACATTCAATTTACCATTTTAACCATAAAAAAAAATTTTTTTTTTGAGACAGAGTCTCTCTGTGTCACTCAGATTGGAGTGCAGTGGTGCGATCTTGGCTCACCGAAACCTCCGCCTCCTGGGTTTGAGGGATTCTCCTGCCTCAGCCTCCCAAGTAGCTGGGACTACAGGCACATGCCCGGCTAATTTTTTGTATTTTTAGTAGACACAGGATTTCATAGTGTTAGCCAGCATGGTCTCGATCTCCTGCCCTTGTGATCTGCCTGCCTCAGCCTCCCAAAGTGCTGGGATTACAGGTGTGAGCCACCGAAACTGCCCCCCCAAAATTTTTTTTTAAGAAACAGGGTCTTACTGTGTCACCTAGGCGGGAATGCAGTGGTGCAATCATATCTCACTGCAGCCTCAAACTCCTGGACTTAAGCAGTCTCCCTGCCTCTGCCTCATTAGTAGTTGGGACTGTAGGCGCAAGCCACTATGCTCAGCTAATTTTTAAATATTTTGTAGAGGCAGCATCTTGCTCTGTTGCCCAGGTTGTTCTTGAATCCTGGCTTCAAGCAACTCTCCTGCCTCAGCCTCCCAAAGTTCTGAGATTACAGGTGTGAGCCATCTCGCCTGGCCCATATTAACCATTTTAAAGTGTACAGTTCAGTGGCATTAAGCACGTTCACATTGTGTGCAACCATCAACACTATCCATCTCCAGAACTCTTTCATTTTCCCCAAACTGAAATTCTGTGTTCATTAAATAATAACTCCCCATTGCCCCTACACCCCCTCAACAACCTCTGGCAACCACCATTCTACTTTCTCTCTCTAAATTTGACTACTCTATGTACCTCATATGAGTAGAATTATCTAGTATTTGTCTTTGAGAATGGCGTATTTCACTGAGCGCAAGGCCCTCAAGGTTCAGCCATATTGTGCATGCAATAGGATTTCCTTCCTTTTTAAGACTGAATAATATTCCATTATATGTGTATCCAATTTGCTTATCCAATCATTAGTTGATGGCCACAGGCTGTTTACACCTTTTGGCTGTTGTGACTAATGCTGCTATGAACAGGACTGTAAATATCTCCTCAAGGCCCTGCTTTTAATTCTTCTGGGTATATACTCAGAAGTGGAATTGCTAGATCATAGGGTAATTCTATGTTTTAACTACCATACTGTTTTCCACAGCAGCTGTACCATTTTACATTCCCACCAAAAGTGTAAAAGCATTCCAATTTGTCTATATCCTTGCCAACACTTGTTATTTTCTATTTTTTGATAGCAGCCATCCTAATGGGTGTGAGGTGATACTGCAATTGATTTTTAATAATCCCAATAGCAAATGCCTGTATAGTACTGACTCTGTGCCAGGGTCTGTTCTAAGTGTTTCATGTATATCAGCCCATTTAATTTTCATAACAAATGTATCAGGTAAGTACTGTTGTTTTCACTAGCTTTGGCACCTGGAAGTTAAATCATTTGCTCAAGACCATACAACTAGTAAGTAACAGAGCCTGTATTTGACTCTATGGGCTCACAAACCTAACATCCTCATGTTTGGGGTGATTTTTGATGGCTTAGGCCTGTCATAAGCTTTTCAGTCTAGAGTTTGGTGAGTGAAGAACCTAGTTATAACACCAGCCCTCAGGCCAGGACCTCTCCCCGGATGTTCTCTTGTGATAGCAGCACCCCTAGAACGGTTCTGTTGGCTCAGCCATCTGTTTGGGAGGAGAATGTGGTGGTTCTGGTCTCTTCCCATTTCCTGCCAAGGCTCACTTATTCCAGGAGAAATGTAAACCCATTTTCTCTCTGATTTCACAGAAAAGGCAACAGATGGCTCCCTGCAAAGTGAGGATTGGACGTTGAATATGGAGATCTGTGATATCATCAATGAGACGGAGGAAGGGTACGTGTGCCCCCCCTCTCCTGGGAAGCCTCTCTCAGCTTTTAGGGGTCACTCAAAGCTTGTCAGGGCCTAAGGGTGGCAGGTTTCATTTTTTGTTTTGTTTTTAGTCTGTTTGCTTTGGCATTAATAAGCTGACACTCTGAATTATCTGTCCTTTTTGTCTTCATCCCTCCCCCACTTGCCCAATGGCAGTGCTGGAGGTAGAGCAGGGAAGACCTCTGTTAATCACCTGCTTTTAATCACAAGTGGAAATGAAGCTGCTTGATTACTTGGTTCCCAGTGGCCATTAGTCTCTGCGCCCGAATGTCACCTCTTCCCTCCCCTTCTCCCTGGCCTCTGCCTCTCCTTCGCAGCCTGTCTCTGCCCTGGTTTGCCAGGAGTCAGCACCACAGTGTCCGTGGAGGGAGGTCTAGGGCATGGAGCAGACACAGCTGGGAGTGGGAAAGTGACGTGAATGTACTTAGCCCACTTTGCCCCTCCTGCATTTCTGCACTGCTGGATGCATTCTTGTTATTATTTCCTGTATCTTCTTCTGCTTTATAGATGCACTCTGTTTGTACTTCTTCCAAATTGGTCTGTATTTAGTCCTACGTCCCTACCACAAACACTTATTTTACTGTAACCATGCCCTCTTAAACAGTTTTCAGAGTGGCAAGGAGGGCAGCTGGGACTCAGGCATCCCTGGGCTGGCATCTCAGCACTGTCACTCTAGCCTTGCCATGTGCGAACTGGGGACCAGCCCCTTGAGCTTGGTCCTGCTTTTATGCCACAAATATTTCTTGAGTGACGACCTTATACCAGGCCCTATTATAAATACTGAGGACACAGCAGTGAACAAGACAGACTCCCTCCACTTGGGGAGCTGCCAATCTAGAGTTGGGAGGCAGGCCATGAACAAGATAATTAAACATATAACCTGTTCAAGTGAGGACAAGACTGTGGAAGGGAGATGGGAAGAGAGGAGGATGGGAAGAAAGGAGGCTGGTCATGACAATGACCCCTCGACAGCTTCTCTTTGAGCTCTTCAACCCCACTAATCTTTCAGCTCCTTGAATTTTCCACGTTCCTGGTCCCAGCTTGAAATTCTCCACAAATTTGAGCAATACACAAAAATGTTGGCAACTCTTATTTTCCAGTGAATTGCTCAAACATCTCTATGGTTTGAGGGCAGGAAGCCCAGGAACCCCGAGAGCGTCCTCATTCTGAAGGGGCTAATGCCTTCTTTTTCAAACCCTCCGCTCCCAGAAGGCTGGTCACACACATCTTCCTCTTCAAGTGGCCCAAGCTCCTGTTGCTCCCTTTTTGAGTGAGAGCACCTCAGTGATTCCTGATGATATTCTCTCCTTGCCTCTGCTGTGAGGTGTCTCAAAACGTCTTCCTACCTGGATGCACTGGCTCATGCCTGTAGTCCCAGCTATTCAGGAGGCTGAGGTGGGAGGATTGCTTGAGGCCAGGAGTTTGAGACCAGCCTAGAAAATGTAGTGAGACCCCATATCTTAAAAAAAAAATTCCTCCTAAGTGGGAGAAACTCCTACAAGTTGGACTGACAGTAGTTTACCCCACCTACACCTTTGTGCCTTCCCTGAAGGGCGTCTGACCTACTGTCCCTTCTGTTCCCATCACCTTTCTAAGTAGATCCTATCATTCACTGGATCTGTTTGAATCTCATTTTTCTAACTCCCTTCTCTCCTGAATTGAACAAGTCCTCTATTACATGATTTCATAAGCTGTGTTGTACTGATGCCCATCACAGTTTAAGCTTATAAATCTGTGGGACAGTTATTAGTGTCTGTCTTGCCCTGCAACCCCCATGAGGCTGTGAGCTCCAGGAGAATTTCCATCTGTTTTGCTCACCGTTTCGTCCCTAGTACCTAGCACAATGCGTGTGATTAGCTCTTGATAAATATGTGTTAAATAAATGAATAAATGAATGAAGTCTCTAAGGCACTCATAGTCTGATGAGGAATGCAGGCATAAAAACATAAGCATAACACAGCATGATGAGTGCTGGGTGCGGGGAGGGAGAAAGAGAGAGAGAAGCTATATATAGCTACAGAGACTAGTGCAGTGGTAGTGGGCAGCCTTGGGACTTTGGGCAGCAAAGCCTTCTTGGAGGAGGTGACACCAGACTGGAGTCTTACAGGGTGCCAGGGTATTAGCCAGATGAGGCAGGTGGAGGAAGGGGAGGAAATGGAAACCCCAGGCTGGAGCAATCCTAGGTCATCACTCACTTACTGTGCGACCCTGTGTGAGCTACTCATCTCTCTGTGTCTGTGTCTCATTTCCTCATTTATAAAATGGAATTGCCAATAATACCTGTCTCATAGGGTTGTTATAAGGATTAAAGGAGTAAATATATATGAAGTATCTGGCTATGTAACTGTATCTTCATATCCATACTATATATATGGATTTACTATTTCCCTTTAAAGATTTCCATTGCCCATGACTTTTGTCATCATTCACTTGGGTGTCAGTTATCTGCCCAGTCTTGGTGATGATCTCTGTGGATTCACTGCCCTTACCCTGTCTGCCATCTCTGAGCACTTGCCACGGGCCAGGCCCTGTGTCCAGCCATGCCATACGTCATCACAAACAGCGCCCCCCACCCCCAACAGCTCTATATGGTAATGACAGCCAGTTTCAGTGTTAAGGAAACTTAGGCCGCGTAGTTTGGGCACTTGCCAAAGGCCTTGCAGCACAGCTCGGAAGGGCACTTGCAGGATGCGGGCACAGGCTCACCTGGCCGCAGCCGCTGAAGTGCTGCCTGTACGCCTTGTGTTTGTGCGGTGCTTTACCAATGGGAGGCTGTGGTCCTAGTGGGTGTAGATTGGTAAACTACCCAGAGGCCTCTCCTTGGCCTTTCCCTAATGTCCAGGGCTGAGGTCACCATCAGCCTGAGGAATGCTGGTGCTTAAGGCCTTGTGTGACAGTCCCTCAGACATTAACCAGGAGTGGCTGACTGAATAACCTACCTGGGACTGTTTTTATTTATTTTTTATTTATTTATTTTATTTTTTTGAGACAGAGTTTTGCTCTTGTCACCCAGGCTGGAGTGCAAAGGCGCCATCTCAGCTTCCTGCAACCACCACTTTCCAGGCTCAAGCAATTCTCCTGCCTCACCCTCTGTAGTAGCTGGGATTACAGGTGTGCACCACCACACCTGGCTAATAGTGTATTTTTAGTAAAGACGGGGTTTCACCATGTTGGCCAGGCTGGTCTTGAACTCTTGACCTCAGGTAATCCGCCCACTTTGGCCTCCCAAAATGCTGGGATTATAGGCTTGAGCCACAGTGCTCGGACTGGGACTGTTTTAGACTGTTTTCCTGGCCTCGCCCCAGACCTGCCCAATTAAGGCACAGCTTGTGGATTTGGGAATTGCACTCCAGGTGACTCTGATGTGCAGCTCTCATGAGGACCCACTGACCTGGGTCATTTTCATGGCCATCTCTGGACCCTCCTCAGCCACAGAATCTTTGTCTATATTCTACCTTCTAAGCTGGAAAGGGCACAGAGGAGGAACTGAAGACATGCAATAGAGCAAGGTAATAACTAGGGAGGGGGTGTTCAGGGTGATGAAAGAGGGGCAGCGGTGTCACCCTTGAGGGTGATGAGGTGAAAGCTTTTCCAGAGAGTAGTTCTGAAGGTGAAGGACAAAGAGATATAAAGGCCGTGGCTGGAGGCATGACAGGAAGTTTGTTTGGGGATCAGGAAAGAGTTCTTGTAAGTCTAGGGTCCAGGGAGACTTTGAGGAGCCTGATCATGGCCCAGAGGCCAGATCATGAGGCTGTGAGCACTGCCTGAGGAGCTGGACCTTTCCCCTGAAGGCTGCTAGGGCTTGGTGCCATGTCAACACAGGCCACCGATTCTTCCCGATCCTTTCTTTCTGCTCCGTCTGGCTCTTGACACACGCTTCTCTCTCTTCTCCTGGTTTCCAACTCCACACTATCTAATCTGCTGCAGCTTCTTGAAACTTTGTGATTCCGTTGACATGACTTTGATCCTTCTCTCTGAAGCTTCTCCCCCAGGGAGAGAGATAAATACTTGCTTTTGTGCTCACCCATCACTCTCAGCCAGTACTTCCCACAGCCTGTGGATGAATTTCCATTTTAAACCTCACCCAGGAGCCTGCTGACTGTCTGATTTCCCACCCCGCTGCCCCCACACCAGGAGAGCCCTGAATGTGCTGGTGCTCTGCCAGCCAGAAGTGATCGTGGCCCTCAGGTGCTCTTCCTATTTTCCCGTTCCGTGGAAGTTCAAGAGGACAGAAGAGAGACAGGACTGAGGGGTGTGGCGGCTGTGGGTCAGGGACAACAGTGATTTGGCAGAGCCTTGGAGAGAGGAAATCAGTCCATGCTCTTGGCCAGTAGCCACTGAATTTCATCAGCTCTCAGGCCACAAACAGCCCTCAACACAGAGAGCTGGTTAAGTCCCATATTTGCAGAAATCAGCATCCCCTTTTGGAAATGGCAGCTGTACTGCAGACATACTTGGCTCTGGGCCCAGTCCCCATGGAGCCTTATGTCTCATCTGCCCTTTGACCCAGGGGCCAAGAATTCCTGCAAGGCAGCCATATGTCAAGCTGGGAATGGGAAACAGGTGATTCAGGGTGTTTTAAAAATTTCTTCCAAAGCCTTGCTCCTTTCACCTTTTTTTAATTTTTATTTTTGAGATGGAATCTCATTCTGTCAACCCGGCTGGAGTGCAGTGGCATGATCTCGGCTCACTGCAATCTCCACTTCTCAGGTTCAAGTGATTCTCTTACCTTTGCCTCCAGAGTAGCAGGAATTACAAACACATACCACCATGCCCAGCTAATTTTTTTGTATTTTTGTAGAGAAAGGGTTTCACCATGTTGCCCAGGCTGGTCTTGAACACGTGACCTCAAGCGATCTACTTGCCTTGGCCTCCCAAAGTGCTGGGATTACAGGCATGAGCCACCATGCTTGGCCCACTTTCTCTTAAATTAAGCTGATTAGCAGAGCATCTATTCTTTCCCTTCCTCAACTTCCTCATATACATTTGAAGGGGCCCTTTCATTTGGTAAATAGAGTATAAATATTTTAAAACTGTAGGAATAGGAGATCCCTGATGTACAAACATTCAAGCTGGGAAATACCAGTGTATTGGCGTATGGATTAGTGGAAGGCTGGAATCCATGTGTGATAGCAAAGGGCTGATCCACAGCCAGACTAAGGGCTTCCCAGAGCATAGGGTGATGGGTCAGCACAGGGACTTTGTGCCAGGGGCAGCTTCTAGGCCCACAGCTTTGTTGAATCCTGAGTTAGAATAAATTAAATGTTAGACATAAGACCTACTTGTAATATGTATACTTAGAGGGCTGGCTGAGGATCCTAACTCTAAGGTATAACAGTAATTAAGGAAGAACTCACTCCAACTTCCATGCAACTTCACTCCAACTTTTGGACATGGCCCATTTGTGAATTGAGTATTGCCTATAATTCTACA
This sequence comes from Sapajus apella, assembly GCF_009761245.1. Taxonomy (NCBI): domain Eukaryota; kingdom Metazoa; phylum Chordata; class Mammalia; order Primates; family Cebidae; genus Sapajus; species Sapajus apella. Next base: position 256,447 of record NW_022437155.1, read on the forward strand.
AGATTTTCTCTAGGGATCTACCTCAGATCTGTCACCTAAAAGCACAAAACTTGTTGGCTTTTTTTTTTTTTTTTTTTTTTGAGATGGAGTTTTGCTCTTGTTACCCAGGCTGGAGTGCAATGGCGCGATCTCGGCTCACCGCAACCTCCGCCTCCTGGGTTCAGGCAATTCTCCTGCCTCAGCATCCTGAGTAGCTGGGATTACAGGCACGCGCCACCATGCCCAGCTAATTTTTGTATTTTTAGTAGAGACGGGGTTTCACCATGTTGACCAGGATGGTCTCGATCTCTTGACCTTGTGATCCACCCGCCTCGGCCTCCCAAAGTGCTGGGATTACAGGCTTGAGCCACCGCGCCCGGCCTAACTTGTTGGGTTTTAAGGAGACTCACTTAAGCTTTCTCTGGGAAAAAGAGTTCCATGAAATTTAGGAAGAGCTGGACATCCAGGCCTCACAAGTACCTGGCACTGTCTCTTCTGTGTCTCTCTTATGGTTTCTCTGGAAAAACTCTCTTCTGTGTGCCCACACACCAGTGGGTTAGTTATGGTTTTGAATAAATAATACTTGCAAGTGACGCAGAATTCAAAAGGTCTGCAGAAAGGCAGTCCAGTGAAAAACCTCCCTCCCACCTTTGGTTCCCTTCCTTAGGGGCAGCCACAGTTACCAGGTTGTTGTAGCTCCTTCTAGAGATTCTCTTCCCTATGCTGGCTTGTGTGCTATGTATACTTCCCTTCTATAACTCAACTAATAGCAAACTTTGTACACTGTTATGCAAAGAACTTTGTGCACATGTCTTTGAGTTTGGTCCATATTGGTGCAAGAGTTTCTTTATTCTTTTTTGCAGCTGCATAGTATTCCATTGTGTTGATTTAATTTAACCTGTTTTGTATTGATGGACATGCAGTTTGTTTCTAGTCTTTTACATTTACAAACATGCTGCAGCCAGCGAATAGTTTTGCATATATGCTAGTTCACATATCTGTAGGATCGTATCCCCAAGTGGCATTGTAAGTATCTTAAAATGTCTGTCCTTTTCTCCAGGCCAAAGGATGCCATTAGAGCCCTAAAGAAGCGGCTCAACGGGAACCGGAACTACAGAGAGGTGATGCTGGCATTAACAGTGAGTGCTACTCTCCTTGGGGAGGGAAGGCATCTGGGGGACTCCTTGCTTCTAGCCTTGCCCCCGTCATAGAGCTTTCCTTCTGCCCACTCAGCACAACCTCAGAATGGCTTGGTGCCTGGGCCACTGGAATTCAGCAAAGCCTTCTGGTATTGCCTTTGGGTTTTCCTGTCCTCTGAAACAGGGAATGAGCTTCAATTTGGTGAATGTATATCCGTAAAAGATAAGGTGTGTGCAGTGCCATCAGTTACAAAAGTCCAGAGCAGAGGAGCTAAAGGTCTGGAGTAGGTCACTTTTCAGCCAGCAACCTGCTCTGAGACTGAGACCAACTCCTTCTCTAGATGTCAGTTTCCTCTTTATAAAAATGTTGACTGGGTGCAGTGGCTCACACTTGTAATCCCAGCACTTTAGGAGGCCGAGGTGGGTGGATCACAAGGTCAGGAGTTCGAGACCAGCCTGGCCAATATGGTGAAACTTTGTCTCTACTAAAAATATAAAAAATTAGCCGGGTATGGTGGTGCGTGCCTGTAGTCCCAGCTACTTGGGAGGCTGAGGCAGGAGAATCGCTTGAACCTGGGAGGCAGAGGCTACAGTGAGCCAAAATCATACCGTTGTACTCCAGCCTGGTGACAGAGGGAGACTCTGTCTCAAAAAAAAAAAAAAATGTTAAATTCCACCTGTTAAGTACCGGCCTGGGACTGTGCTGAGCTTTTTGGACAGTAATGCAGATGTTTACAACTACCCTCCAAAAGATATTTCACTATGCCCCTCATACAGATGAGGAAACTGAGGCTCAGAGAGATCTGGAGGTTTACCCAGCCTTCACAGCTAGTGAGGTACCAAGCTGTGGATTGCCATCATAAAGCAGTCTTTTGCATGGGGTAAAAACTGAAAATAGCTACAAAGACTCTTGAAAAAGTCAGCCAAGTGACTTTTTTCAGGAAGGAACAGACCAGATTTTTGCCCTTACCAAAGCTGTCAGAGAATTTAAAAAGACGGCTTCAGGTATTATTTCTGTCTTGAGAGCTAACAGTTTTTCAGATGTGACAAAATCTGGGCCACAGTAAGTTCTTAAAATAGAAACTGTAACAGGTCACCAGGTCAACGTCTCTGGGGCTTGGAAATAGTAGGTTATTTATCCAAAACAGCCATGTTTCCTTTTAAAGCACAGAGCCTGTTTGGATTTTTTGCCCAAGTGAAACCCCGAAACTTATTAAGAGAGCTCTGCCAGGGAATTGGGATTTGAATAATAGAGAAAAGACTGGTTAAGAAATAGAGAGTTGAAGCTTTTATTTTTATTTTTTCTCAGAATTTGAACCACAGCATTGACTAAACCAGGAGTGATGCTCAAAATGAATGGCTTTCAATAACTCATATCACCAGGGAATGAGCCCTAATGTATATGTCAGGGCATGCTACTGCTATCTAAAATTTCTGTATTTACACACCCAACTTCATGGTCATCGTGTTGGATGGAAATCTTTCCAAGTGAACTCTGGGTTTACTTGCCGTCCTCTAGCAGGGCACGATGGACACTGTTTGACCTTTCCTGCAGATTGGGTCTTCACTACAAACCCAGCCATGCCTTTGGGAGGCCTGTGAAATGCACAGAGCTGCCGTCCCTACCCTGAGGCTCCATCCTAGTGCACTTTGCGTGGTCTCCTGTCTCCTGCTAGGGCTTCACTTACCCTGTTAGTCGCTTTCAGTCCTCCTGTCTCTTGTGGCCCTTTCCTGACTTCATATCTGTACCCACCAAGCTTGTTAATATTTACCCAAAATAAGTTAGTAAGAAGCCCCGAGGGCCTCTCTGCTTGTGGACTTAAAACATCATTTGTGGACTTAAAACATCATTTCTGATTGCTTAGAGGATCCTTTTGGTTTCACTATGGGTTTTGGCTTCATTCTGGAAAATTACAACTGTATGTTTCATGCCTTTCAACCCATAGGGACAAATCCGTTAGGGTCGTGTTTGGCAGGGTGGCCTAAATAGCTCTTGCCAGCCCAAAGAGAACGTCCTGTACCTCCTGCTAAGACAGGCTTTGGGACTGCTCTGTGGCATATGCATCTCTGTCCAGGACACTTCCAAGGCCAGGCTGGGACACACTGACCTTGAGGACTGCTGTGCTGGAGAAGCTAAGCATGAGTTTCCTAAAGGTGGGAAGCGGCTCCTGCCCACTGCTGCTCTCAGAGTGGAGTAGAGCCCCAGGCTGCCCTGCCCCTCAGACCTATGCCTCTTTTTCCAATTCTCTTTCCCACTCGCAGCCTTGCCTTTCCCACCTGCTTCTCATGAAATAAAGTATACTTCTTGCCATCTGCCCTGACCCCAACAGCCCACTGCCTGAGTTGGGAGAAAGATTTTAGAGAATCCTAGAGAGAAAGGTTCCTATAAGTCCCTTGAGGGCAGAAAGAACCCCTCTAGTTCATCTCAGTGCCCTCATGGATCACTGTGAGACAGTGAATGCCAATTACCACATGGTTACCAGAATCAGGCACAAGCAGACTCGGAAAGGAAAATGCCTCCTTGGCTCAGTAAAATCTATGGTTGCTCAGAGGCCCTGGGGTGCTGAGCTCCAGCATCTTCCTTGGCAAGCCCAGAGGAACCTGTTGCCTCCTAAGGTGCAGCCTGCAGCGGGGCAAGAATCGATTCTGGCTGGCTGCAGAGCTGCACGGCATGGGGAGGCCCAGCTTTGGCCTCCTAGGTTAAGTTTCATGGCACCCCTTATCCTCAGTTTCCTCGTCTCTAAAATGGGATGATTCCCACCTTACAGGGTTATTTCCAGGACCAAATGAGGGAACAAGAAATCTAACACATGTTGCTTGTCATCTGAGGTACTCTCAGCTGATGTGGCTGCCTGGAGGAGATCTGTGAGGGAGGGAGGGAGGGAGGGCTCTGTGGCTTCGAGGTGGGGGAGTAGACTGGGGCTCCAGAGAAGGCTGATCACAGCTCCTGTGCTGCTTCTGACACTGACTGACAGTTTGTACCCAGACCAATGTCTTCACCTTTCTAAACCTCTTAACTCTAAAACATGGAATATTAAGGTCCATTTAAGGAGAAGTAATTAGCTGTGAGAATTGGATAAAATTACATATGATATGGAAGAATCTCTCATAGTGCCTGGCACATAGTTGCATTCAGTCAATGTTCCATTTATGGACTTTTCTTTACAGCTATGATTTGTCCAGGTAGAGCCCAGTTGCATGAACCCAACCCTGTGGGATGGCTGCAGAAGTCAATCAGTGGTTGGATTAGTTTGGGCAAATGAGAATAACCAAGGTAGTCAGAAATGTTCCCTGTTACTGGTGATGTGGTTTTGAGGAGGCATTCTCCAATTAGTAGACTGTGGCCTGGGGGCTGGTGGCATGGGAAGGGCCCCAATCCTATGGATTGGTTTACAGAGTGCTGGAAAGTTCAGAGAGCTCTTCCCAGTTGGTACCTCCAAATTCCAAGAGGCTACACACCTGTCCTATGGGAGAATAAGAGGCCACCCCCTTCCTCGTGTGTACAGCAGCCTTCTGAATAATAATCATGTAATCATGATCATCATTTATTGGGTACCTCCCCTATGCATGATTTTTTGCTAGGTGCACTATGTATGTACGTATGTTTTTAAGACAGAGTTCTGTTCTGTTACCTGGGCTAGTGCCGTGGCGCAATCTCAGCTCACTGCAACGCGCAATCTCAGCTCACTGTAACCCCTGTCTCCCAGGTTCAAGCAACTCTCCTGCCTCAGCCTCCAGAATAGCTCAGACTATAGGTGCATGCCACCAAGCCTGGCTAGTTTTTGTATTTTTAGTAGAGGCGGGGTTTTGCCAGGCTGGTCAGGCTGGTCTTATACGCCTGACCTCAGGTGACCTGCCTGCCTCAGTCTCCCAAAGTGCTGGGATTACAGGCATGAGCCACCACGCCCAGCCTATGCTTTAAATGTATTCTTGCTAATCTTTGAACAATCTTGCAAAGGAGAGCTCATCATCTCCTCTTCACATATATGGATGCTGAGGCTCAGAAAGATGTCCTGGGCCATTCACGGAGAAAGTGGTGGAGCTGAGATGTGAGCCCTCACTGACCCTCTGGCCAGAACCAGTATGCTGGGCTTTTCTGAGCAGCTAAGGCCTGTGGCATTCGTTTTCCCAGACAAGGGAGGAGCAGCCAGAGTCTGAATCAAACATGGACCTTAAAGTCACCTGGCAGCTGAGGTCCACAAAACGTTTGTCAAGAGTGGAAAATCTTTTGTCATTCCCAATTTTGGTTTTAGAAGCAAGGTTGAGTGGGGGATGTGTGTATGCATTTGCTTTCTCACATATAAGGGCCAGTAACTCACTAAGCAATTCAAGCTGTCATAGCAGCCTCCTCTTGTGACAGAGCCCGTGTCCCATTGGCTAATGCCTCATACCCAGAGGCCCAGAGAGAGGAGTTGAAATGCTAATTTTCAGGGACGGCTCAGTCATTTTGATCCCATTAAAACACTAGCATCCTTATCATGCAAAACTGGTGCCTCAATTACCAACTAATTGCCTGATTATTGTGCAGGGACAGGAGACTTCAGTCAGTAAGGGGCTGCTGTCATCCCTGGAGAATGGAGTATGGGAATGCGTGTGCCATGCAGGTTTGGCTCTGGAAGAGACATGTCAGAAAGCTGATCTAGGAGCAAGACAGAGCGGCTGGTGGAAACTCAGCTGCCCTCCTCAGTTCCCAGTGTCTTTTCCAGCTCCCACTGGGGTGACCCCTCTCCTTCCTTCCCCACACCAGGTGCTGGAGACATGTGTGAAGAACTGTGGCCACCGCTTCCACATCCTTGTGGCCAACCGAGATTTCATCGACAGTGTTCTGGTCAAAATTATCTCTCCCAAGAACAACCCTCCCACCATTGTACAGGACAAAGTGCTTGCTCTGATCCAGGTAGGTCGGATCCCTTGCCCAATTTATTGGGATAGAGTAAGATGAAGTCTCTTATTGATGAGTCCTCATGCTCTTCCACCATTTGGAGGAAAAAAATGGAAGCTTCTACTTTTAAATATTTAATGCAAAATACTTGAAAAAAAATACTCATCCCACTGGAATGAAATTCTAATTGGTGGCTCTCCAGCCAGTTGACAGAGCCTTCTTGAAGCTTTCTGGATGCCGGCCTTCTGCTGCCTGCAAAGGCAAGTAGGGTGGTCTCAACAGGCCTCTGAGGAAACATGGAATAGGAAGAACCATGTCAGAGCTGTGTGTGGGCTTGGTGAGCTCGCAGGGCAGGGGCCAACTCTGGGGCAGGCAGAGGAAGGTGAGGGGCTAGGGATGGCATTAAGGGATGTTTCACTGAAGAGAGGACATTTCTATTGGACTCTGAAGAATAATGGGGAGCTTAGTGGAAAAGTCAATGTGAGAGACGTCACAGGCAGGGAGAATAGCATATTCAAAGGCCCACACGTATCAGAGAACAGTTGGCATATTTGGGTTGTATTTGTTATCACTCACTCTGTTACGAATTACCTCAAAACACAGCAGCTTAAAACAGCAAATGTTCATTATCTCATAGTTTCTGTGGGCCAGGAATCCAGGAGCAGCTAGCTGGGCAGTTCTAGCTTGGAGTCTCTCGTGAGGTGGTATTGTCTGAAGGCTCGACTGCAGCTGGAGGCTCCACTTCCAACATGGTGCACCCACGTGACTGGTGGGAGGAAGCCTCAGTTCCTTGCTGACTATTGGCAAGAGACCTGAGTTTACCACCATGTGGACATCAACATTGGTCTCGATGACCTAGTCTTGGAAGTCACATACCATCTTTTCTGTTATATTCTATATGTTAGAAGGGAGTCACCAGCCCTAGCCTCAAGAGTAAGGGAAATAAACTTCACCTCTTGAAGAGAAGAGGAGCAAGGAATTTGTGGACATGTTATAAAGACCCTTATGTGGGGAAAGGGTTGTAATGAAGAATGCTGGGGCAGGGCTTGGGGTGGGAGAGCAGGCAGGAGATGGGGCCAGAAGGATGCCCAGAGGCCGGTGGCCATGCATGCTAAGGAGCTGTAGGCATGCATCCTGTGGTCCTGTAGGCAGTGGGAAGCCACCGAAGGGCTCTGAGCTGGGGTGTATGGAGACCTGGGTTTCAGACAGAGCACTTGGTGGCAGGGCAGAAGGTACGTAAGTCAACAGGCACATCCAGCATGGGTGATTAATGCCGTGGCAGAGGCAAGACAAGGGCCTCAGGAGCCAAGAAGAGAGAACAACCCAGGGCTGGGCATGGGGGTCCAGCAAGGGCAAAGGAAGGCAGCCAGACAGAGGGAGGCAGCTAAGAATGCAGGAGGTGGTGTGCCAGGGCAGGCCGGGCTCTCAGATGGGGCGGGTGTGCAGCTGGAGAGGAGCCTCTTTGCATTCCCAGTGCTCAATTCCCTCTGCCCGAAAGGTCCTTCCCCAGCTTTCAAAGCAGCCACTCCTCCTCCTCATTCACGTGTGCCTCGGAGGCCTCTGACTAGTTTTAAGCACACATACTATCTGTCTCACATCATTCTTTTTTGTGGTTTTCAAGACTGGCTTTGCTAACATTTCTTTTGTCTGCCTCACTCTTCGTTCCCTAAGACTCCAGGGACATGGTGTTCCCAGGGTCTACAGCAGTGGAATGTGCAGAGTGGATGATCAGTATTTCTTTATAATGAATGAGTGAATGTAGCTAATTCTGAGGAACTCTGGGAGGCCCTCCCATGCTTCCCGTAGGGCTATCTCTGGCCCCTGTTCTGCCCACCCAACATCTGTGTCTCTCTCTCTCTCTCTCTGTCTCTCTCTCTCTCTCTCTCTCTCTCTCTCACACACACACACACACACACACACACACACACACACGTACATGTACTTTGCCTTCTCCCTACACCCACCCTACCATAGCCCTTCCTTTTGGGGCTGCATTCCCCTACCTCAACACCCCCAGGAATTCATGTTAGGAAAGCAAATGGTGGCCTCTTCTCACAAAGCATGTCCTGTGGGAGAGCTTTCTGACACCAAGGCCTGTCTGTGCCCAGCAGGGTGGCCAGTCCACCCCATGGCAAGCACAGTTATCACAAGGGGCGTGTTCTGTACTGGCCCTGCTGACTGTAGGGACCGTGCCTAAGGGCAGATAGAGCCTTCTTCACTGGTTGTGGCTCACGCCTCTACCCTGAGGATACCCATCCCTGCCCACCCTGCCCTCACCTCCAAAATTTCCTATCAGGATCACCCCTCCACACATTCCAGCTCCTCCCAGCTTTTAGCCAGCCTGCTGCTAACCTCAGACAGGTGTAGTAATTTCTGTGGGCGTCTCTTACCCCATCTGTAAAATGGAACTTGGGGTTCTTGCCTGTCTTCTCTCAGCCCTGAGCCCATGAGATCAGCCCATGCTGTGAAGTGGCCAGCACCATGTTCTGAGGCCTCCTGTTGCTGGCCCGGCAGTAGCAGTGTGTGCTGGCCACGGGGACCTGAGCAGAACAGGGCCTTGAGATGCCTCACAAGCGTCCGCCTGGGTGGGCACAGTTTCCTGGTCCAGCTGTGAAAAGCATGGGCTTCAGGTAAGGGTACTACTCCTAGATGGGGGTTGCTACCCCAGCTGGAGAGCGTTCTTTCTCTCCAGATTTGCAGTGTTCCGGAAGAGCTCTCACTTTTGGTAACGGCTGCCCAGCAGAGGACAGCAGGCAGCATTCAGCTGTGGGTGGCTTGGCTTCTGTAACAGGGTGAACCAAAAGAATAAACAGGATCCCTACCCCTTCTTTTTTTAAAACTTTTATTGAATCGTAGTATATATACAGGAAATCGCACATAAAAGTGTGTATAACTTGATAAATTTTCACAAACTGAACGTGTAAGCAGCCCCTGCATCTGGAAACAGAATATGACCATACCTCAGACCTCCCACCTTCCAGGCGGCCACTTGCCTGACCTCTCGCAGCATAGACCAGTCTTTTCTGTTCCTGAACTTCATCCATTGTGCTCTGTTGCCTCTGCTGTGTTTGTGAGGGTCACACACGTTGTTGCCTGTGAGTCTAGGTCTTTCGTTGCCATTGCGGTGCCCAGTCCTGTTGTGTGAACACACTGCCATTTATTTATCCCTCCCACTGTTGATGGGCACTTGGTGTTTGCAGTTTGGGGCTACTATGAAAATGCTGCTATGAGCATCATTTTTGACTTGACTTTTGTTGAGTACATTTATTCCTCTTTATTAGGAAGATGTTAAGTTGAATATATGAAAGTGCCGTCTTTGTTGGTCAAAAATGGTCAAATATTAGCCATCTCACATGTATCCACCTCTTACCGAGATGTGTGGTTGCTGCGTGGTGGGGAGTAGGTTCCCCTGGGCTCTTCAGTGTTCTTGCCCACCAGTACACAAGAGGGTTAGCTGCTTCTTGTCCTCACTCACACACGCTGTTTTCAGTCTTCTCATTAGAGCATGGAGTAGTATTGCATTGGGTCAACCTTTTTTAACCCCTTTGAGAAAGAAAGTACTTTTATTTGCATGGTGAATATACTTTAGAAAAACCTTAAAGCTTCCCCAGAGAGTCTGATGATTCCCCTGGGAGAGAAAGTGCTGCTCTCACCATGAGACAAGAATGGTGTTGGAGGAGACAAGTCACTGGCTGCCTTTCCAACCTGTGAGAAGGTAGCAGCTCTCATATCAATGCCGGTAGGCTGAGAGGAGGCTCAGCTAAGTGTGGGGTGCCAGAGCAGTAACAGACTCCTCGTCACCATCGTGGTATCAGGATGCTTCTTGGTCCTCTTCAGAGAAATGGGGCAGGGTCAGTCCTGACGCTTCCCTTAGGAAGCCGGCAGTTTAACTGGGGAAATGAAGATTTGCAGATGACAGAGGACAAGGGCCCAGCTGGGAAGGACTTAAACTGGCTTTTGTCTGCTTGTGGCTGGCGGGTGGAGTGGGGTTCAGCCTTAACCTTTCCATTCTGGAAAATTAGATCGAATGTGTTAGCGCTTGAAAAGCTTTCGAGGTAAAGGAGCCTTGCAGATATGCACCCCTAATCCCTCCTGCCTATGAGGCGTGGTTCGGGCTCCTGGCAGAGGTAGAACCTGTGGCTGATTACCAGCTGCTGGCCAGAGCCCACTGCCCCTTTGGTTGCCCTGAGGATGGTAGAAGCAGAGCTGCAGCCAGGCTGAGGGGAAAGGGGAGGTCGGGCTCCACACTAGCTTTTCCAAAGTCCCCTGTGCCTATAGGGAACCAGGTGATAGAGCTTGTCCGTGCTCATCTGCCTGCCCCAGCCCACCTTCTCTCCAATTCCCTTTTAGAGTGCCAATCGCAGGCATGGTCGGCCTACGCAGTGGCACGTTTGCCATCACTAGCACCCTGGCCAACTGCAAAGAGAATCCGGCTGATGCCTACCTCTCTTCCCCCACTGCACTCCTTCTCTTCCTGCATGGGGCTTTCTGTCTTCTGGCTGCCCTCCAGCCATCCGTAGCCACCCCATCCCCCTCAACCCTCCAAAAGGCAGACACAGCCGTGTGGTTCTGGGACTTTTTCCCAACAGGTGTGAGGGCTCAGTCGGCTTACCCGCACCACAGGATCTGCCTTTCTGGATGGAGCTGGGCTCCCTGGGAGGATGGAGGAAAGACACATTGAGAGTGGCGCAGCCTGGTTAGTAGCTTGCTGACACTCACTCGTACCTGTAGGGGTAACAAAGGCCTTGCTTCCGGCAGCTTTCAGCTTCACCCCTACATTTTCACCTCGTGCCTTGGCCGGTCTTTTGGCTTTTGTTCCTTTTGTTTGTTCACATTAAATCCCATTTGCTGAGAAGACAAAAAGGATGCTCCCACTCTACATCATCCCTGAGACTTTCTCTTGAAATTGTTTTCAGGAGCAGAAATGGTGTCATCCTGGCAGAGTCACCTCAGTGTGGCCATGCTTCCCCAGCCTCCCTCCCCATGCCCCAGCAATCGTCTAAAAATACTCTCTTTCCACTGAAGGTTTTTCTTTCCACTGAAGAAATGAGCTGATGGGGCTGGGGATGGGAGTGGTGGCAGGAGAAGCTGGAGGTGTTGTGTTCTTTGAAGGCATCGGAGTCTGGTAGCTGGGCTGTGGCCAGACTCTGTGTGGACAGCAACTCCCTAGGGACCCTGACACTGGGAGTAGGAAGTCTGGTCTGGGGCATCAGCAGGAGCTGACCAAAGCTCCCTTCTATCCAAAGGCATCCCAGAGCCCATCGTTTAAATCAGCAATGGTTTATTGATATGAAATTTGATGATTCAAAGCTTTGCCAAAACTTTGAGGGATACAGAAATGAATAGGATATGGTTTGTGTTTGTGTCTGGTTTTAGTCTGGGGTTTTGCATACAGTCCAAAGAAATGAAGGAGATCTGAATTGATCTCTTTCGGTTTTTTTTCCTCATTAGACCTTCCTCTGCGTCTTCTAAGCCCTAATCTTGTAGCCACAGGCAGGAAAAGAAGGCTTCCCGTGAGCTGGCCACTTGGCCATTAACCAGCTAGCTCCTGTGTAGCCCTCAGAGTGTGCCCACACCACTGCATCACTGCTTTCTAAAAAGGCAGCTTTAGGGGAGGGCAGCCTGCCCAACTCTCTCTGCTGATTCCAGGCTTCAGGTTAAGGACTCCAAGAGTGGCCAGACCTCCCGAGGGCTGCTACATCTCCCCTAGCGAGCATCCTCACCTGGGTCAGCCTTCCATCTCCCCTAGGGAGCATCCTCACCTGGGTCAGGCTTCCAGCACCCTCCTTTATCACTGCCACTTCAGTCTGTTGACAGGCTAAGTGGCCATCTTTCCTCTGTTCTCTGAAGTAGGAAAATAAGGATGCTTAGTAACCATGAGGACTGAATCCAGTTTAACCTGACAAATGTTGACTGACTGTCTTCTCTGGACAAGGGTGAGACTCAGTGTCTGCCTTCAAAAGTTGTCTAGGCCGGGTGTAGTTGGCTCATGTCTGCAATCCCAGCACTTTGGGAGGCCAAGGCTGGCAAATCTCTTGAGTCCAGAAGTTCAAGACCAGCCTAGGCCACATGGCAAAACCTCATCTCTACAAAAAATACAAAAATTAGCCAGGCATGGTGGTGCATGGCCATAGTCCCAGCTACTCTGGAAGCTAAAGTGCAAGGATTGCTTGATCCTGGGAGGCGGAGGTGAGCCGAGATTTTGCCACCATTGCACTTCAGCCTAGGTGACAGAGCAAGACCCTGTCCCCCCACCACAAAAGGGGGTGTGTGGCCTGGTGTAGAGGGAGACAGGAGCCTAATTATTGAGGCATGTCCCAAGAAGATGCTAGGGACACATGGCATTAAGTGTCTCCCATCTCTACACTTTCACATATGAATGGGAGACACCCTGAGATGGGAGACACCCAGAGCTGCGTTTCTTGAGAGGCCCCTCACACCCTGTTTTTTCCTCTGTTGGCATCGGAATCCTAGTCAATAGAGATTGCTGTCATGAATATCTGCTCTGTTAGCAGCCATCTCACCCAGTCTGCACAGAGGTCCCAGACAGGGGTTGGAATTGTGGCAGGTGGGAAGCGGGTGCGTTAGCCAAGACTACTTGATTGCAAATAACAGATGCCAACTCCAGCTTGCCTAGGCAAAGAGAAAATTTGTCATGACAGGACAGGGCCTGGGAAGTCCAGAAGTCCAGGTCACCCAGGCCTGGGAAGGGACAGAAAAGATCAGGAAGGCCTTCCAAATCCTCTCCTGTACATCTGCACCTCCGAGCACACTAGCTGTTCCTTCTGGAGAACACAGGCTGTCTCCGCTTCCAGTCCTGGGCTGGCACATGGCCCTGGAGTTAGAGAAGACAGTTCTGCCTACCCTGTGAGGACAACCCAGCTCCTAGTGCTGCTGAGTTCCTGGAAGGAGGAGCATCACATTGGCCCAGAGTGGGTATGCATTTCCCTCACCCTCCACTCTGTCTCCGTGAACATGGAAGCAGAGTGCCTTAGAAAGGGGACCCCAAGAAGTATCCTCCAACTGGAGAGAACAGCCATGGTTCCTTCATCTTCATTCCTGTTATCTCCAATTTGGCTTGGGTAGAGAGCTAGATGAATTGAAAGCAGTCCCTGGAGCTGTCTTTATTCCATGTACAGAGGCATGAAGTGGCACCAGGAAGAACTGCCATGCGTTTTTTTCCTCAGCCTCCCACACTGGTCTGTGAAACCGGTTTTTAAGCCCTAAAGTCAACACCCTAAACTAAAATGCTAGGGCATTTTGAGGTTTGAGTCACAGGACTTAGCTGGATTTTGAACCAGGTGGAGGCAGCCAAGGCAGCTGGTGGGGGCGGGGCTGGAGGCACTCCCTGGGGGCAACCTACTCTCCAGCTGGGCCTTCCAGACAGTGCTCTATGAGGCACCTTCTTTGGCCGTCCTCAGAATCTAGAAGGAAGTGTTGGCCAAGAGGGGCTGTCCTGATCCAGTAGCTTTAAATCCCTGAGCATGCAAATTAAATAAGTGTGTCAGGGAAAGCCAGGCTAACAGTACTGTTCCGTAAGTGAGACACCTCGGTCATAATTAAGAAGGGTTTTTGGAAACTGACCTTTTAACTTTGAATGGGTCTGTTGTTTAGAGATAGAGTTTCTGTGGCTGCCTCGGGATTGGTTGTAACTCATTGCTGGAGTAAGGAGGCAGTTAAATGCTGCGACAATGACAGACTTGGCAACAGAGTCATGGACACAGGAGACTCTGCCTCCTCCTCTGGGTACGTATGGTGAATGGACAGCATGGAAAGGGCCATTTCTAGGGAGCCCTTTGGATATTCTTTTTTTGATACAGCCTGAGACTTTCAAAGAACAGATTTTAAAAAAAATGTTTAACTTTTCATGAGTCAACAGAAATGATAATCTACTTGAATTTTTGTTCTTTCCTTTCTGTGGTGTGTTTTCACTGAAGGGAATCTAGTGATTGTGATTTTCATTGGATTTTTCGATTGGGCACACATGTGCCGACATTTTCGGCCGCAGACATCATGGAAGAAGCTTGGGTCTGGAAGTGGAACCCCCTGGGGTGAGCTCCCCAGTCTGGCCTGGGTCTGGCTCCCAGCGGGCTCTTCTTCCCTTGAGCCACAGTCATCTCCCCGACCCGCAGCAGCACGAGACAGAGCTAGGCTAGGCAAGCTCGGCATTAGTTGTCTCTGATCTGAGGAAACCTGTAGTTAGCCTTTATTTCATGTCACACATCAATTTCTCCTTTCCTTTCTGCTCAATTTGTCCCCAGTTCCCAACTCCACCAGTAGAAGCTCTCAGGGCAGAGGTGTTCCTGCACAGAGGGCAGGCATCCTACTGAGGGGACAAGGCTGCACTTTCCACTCCCTGCAGCTAAACAGCCCCAGCAATTGATTTCCTTGCCATTAGGGAAATGCCTGCTTTTTAGGATGCACCACAGTGCATAGGTGTTATTTCTCGGTCTCTTCTCCAAGGAAATACATGCTAAATTAAGTTTTGTGTTTTTGTTCACGCTTAGCAGCACCACTGAAAGCCAGGGTTTCACCAGCTGTGTCATGGCAGCAGTTGCAGGAGGAGAGGAACAGAATAGGTTGAGCCAGTGCAATTTGCATTTGCAAGTAGGAGGGCATTGGTCTCAGGGAGAGGACGTGGGCCACTTTGGATTTTCAGGTACCATGGCAGCTCTTGAGAAATGCTTCCTAACATGCCTTCTATTCTCCCAGGCATGGGCTGATGCCTTTCGAAGTAGTCCTGACCTCACCGGTGTTGTGCACATATACGAGGAGCTGAAGAGGAAAGGGGTTGAATTTCCCATGGCAGACTTGGATGCTCTGTCTCCCATACACACACCACAGCGGGTAAGCTTCCAGCTGGTGCTTTCTAGAAAGACCTACTGCAGAACGGGTGAGCCAAGCTGCTGCAACCACCCTTCTGCTGCTGCCTTTGAATTATTCAGCCTGTCATCATGCTTTCTTAAAGCTCGGGGGCATTCCTTTTTAATAACAAGGGGCATGCAGGAGTGAGACAGCTGGTTGACTGGTGATTAAGTGGCAGCAGTGTCTGTGGAAGGATATAATAGAGGGATCAGTTCAGAGTTTTCATGGAAATGGCTACTTGGGCGGGGCCATCCTGTGACGGTCATTAGCACCTGCTTTTCAGAGGCCCCTAAAATCTGGCATGGGAATCCTGTTGTCCCTCAGAGCACCATAGCACCTCAGAGCATACAGAGAGCTTGACGTCACTCTTGGGGCAAAAAGGAGCTTTCTATTTTTTTCAATTGTACCAAGTCAAATGGATCTAAAATTTATTTTGAGCTATGAGCATTCAGCATCAATCCAGACATCCTTGCATTCCACCAGCCTTAGGATCAAAGCCCTGGGAAGGTCCCTTTAGGGGCATCCCACCAAAGCTTTTGCCGTGCCAACAGCTTTGAGCACCATGGAGGGGCCAGCTCAGCACATCAGGGTTAAAAGCATGTAGGCCGTGCCACTCATGGCTTCGCATGGAAGCCAGTCCCTCTACTGGCTGGGAATCAGCTTCGCTCCTAGCCTGGGGAAGAGCCAGGAAAGCACCAGGGTCTGGGAGAGGCACTTCATCCCAGTACACGTCACCTTGCCTGACCCCATTGCCCATCTCTGAGAAGAATAGCACACCTATGCACGTCTCTTGTAGGAACACGACTTAATATGCAAGAGGTCATCTGAGATGCCCAAAGGGCAAGCATGAGGGACTGCCCTTTCCAGAGCCTGTTCTCATCATGATCCCTCCAGACCATGCACTGTGCTTTGTGAAATCAACATAACCTGTTTCACTCTTCTAATAATGACAGAGAGCAGTGTTGTTCCTATAATTACGAAAACATTTGGTAAATTGCATAATTACTATTTATATTAGTCTCCTTGTAAAGGCTGAAAAAGTAGTTCTTATGGTACCAAGTAAAGATTTGTGATTAGCAAAACTGAATAACCGCCCTCCCTTCACTCCATCCTGAGGTGGTCTTAATGATAGGAACCATTACCAGAGGGCTCACAGAGCACTCTTGGTGCTGCCTTTTGGAATTGCTTTCTTTTTTTTTTTTTTTTTTTTTTGAGACAGAGTCTCGCTCTGTTGCCCAGGCTGGAGTGCAGTGGCCTGATCTCGGCTCACTGCAACTTCTGCTTCCTGGGTTCAAGTGATTCTCCTGCCTCAGCCTCCCGAGTAGCTGGGATTACAGGCATGTGCCACTATGCTAATTTTTGTATTTTTAGTAGAGACAGAGTTTCACCATTTTTGTCAGGCTGGTCTTAAACTCCTGACCTTGTGATCCACCCACCTCAGCCTCTCAAAGTGCTGGGATTACAGGCATGAGCCACCACGCCTGACTGGAGTTGCTTTCATTGTCTGCTACACACTCCTTGAGAGGTAAGTAGAGGGAGGAGCCAGTGGCAGCCCTACTTCCTAGACGGAGAGCCTGGGCTCAGCGGGGCTCCATGAGCCTCACCCAGGCAGCAGTGAAGCAGAGCCTTGAGCCTTCCGCAGGCAGCTCTGGAGAAGTGCCGCATGGGGTGGGGTAGGTACCAGGCCCAGCTGTGCAGGCAGCCCAAAACAGAGGACTTTGTTGTTGTCGTGCCAGAGCGTCCCAGAAGTGGATCCAGCCGCGACCATGCCCAGGTCCCAGTCACAGCAGAAGACAAGTGCTGGTTCCTATTCCTCGCCACCTCCTGCTCCCTACTCCGCACCACAGGCCCCGGCTCTGAGTGTGACTGGCCCCATCACAGCCAATTCAGAACAGGTACTTGCATACTTTGGGGCCATAGGCAAGCCAGCTGACTATTCTTATTCATCTTTCCAAGAGACACTTACAAAGGCCCCCCAAGCCAGGCATTGTGCTGGGTGTCGGGGACACAGAGATGGAAGGGCTTAGTCCCCAGGGGAGACAGATGCTGAGGCCATCATGATGGAGTGTGTTCAGGCCTGAATGTTGTTGGTGGGGAGCAGAACCAAGGGGGCTCCGAGTTTTGAGCCTAGGGTTGAGTGGTGCCTGGGAGGCACCGGGGACCTGACACGCAGAGGGTCCTGACACAGGAGTGGGGCTTTGTCAGGTGAGACCACATGCTCAGCAGTGACATTGCAAGGCAGAGGTGCAGAGGCGCAGGGCTCTCTCGGAGCAGCAGGTGGCTTGATTGGAGAGCAAGCGCATATGTAGGGCCCAGATCTGGGAGGAAACCGTGGCAGAAAGTGAGGCCAAAAGCATAGTAGTACAGCAGAGCTGTGACGGGCTTGTCTGTCACACAGAGGCTTAGATCTGTCCTGTAAAAAATGTCAGCCATCAGAGGCCTATGACCTGATCAGGGAGGCCCTCCTGAAGCACAAGAAGCCTGCTTTTATCCCAAACGCTCCTATCTTCTTGGGTTACTTCCTGATAAGCTAATGCAGTTTTAACCCCACGCTGGATTTTTTAGATGAATTGGGGAGTGCTCTTTAGAAGAATCCATAGAATTTCAATTAGTTACAATTTGAGAATTGGTCAGACTTGGGAAAGAAAAACAACTCTCCAATGTTTATATTTAATAATCCTCATTTACTATTTGCGACAATGTCATGACTATGGAACCACATTGAGGCTGACGGGTCAAGCACTGTGTGTGCAGGGATGGCAGTGCTGTGTCGCGTTCCTCTCGCTTCCCTGCTGGCTCTGAGCAGGGAGTATGGTGAAAGTAGGAGTGAACTTGAAGCCCCCAGAGCCTGATGTGAGCCCCCGCTCTGCCGCTCAATGTAGGCTTCCGTCAGGACATTTAACTCAGCCTCCCATCAGTACAACGGGTGATCTGTTACCTCACCAGGCAGCTAGGGGCTTGACAGGCAGATGGAAGAGGTCCTTATGGTAGCCATCCAAGTGCTGTGGGGAGGAAGGTCTCTGGCTGTTAGCCCTGCTCCTATGGGCAGAACTTTGCCCTTTCTGCTCTGAGGGAAGGCAGAAAATGTTTGAAGTTGGACAGTTCCTGAGCCCCTTCACTGACTCACAGTATGGGAGGTGCTGGGGAAGGCCCTCCTAGTAGCCAGAATATGCTGGGTCTGGAGGTTCTGGACGCAGGTAGCGCAGGAGCCCTGAGGCCTGTTGCCCCTGGGGGAGCAGAATGAAGCAGAGATAGGCAGCTCATCACCCAGCCCAGCCAAGAGGACCCAGGGCTTCAGAGCCCACGAGGTGGCTACCTATAACCTTCCTGGGCCTTCCTAGCCAGAAGCCTCTTTTACCAAGACTTTGAAGAAAACCCCTGGATCATCCACCAGGCAGAGCCAGAGGCTGACAAGAGCCTCTCGGGACACAGACCGTCTCCCTAATTGACCACTGATTGAGGTCTCCTGTCCCTGTCTCTGTGCTGAGGGTATAAAGCTCAACCCAGCTGAGTTCCTGCCTTAAGGAGCTAAGGGTCTGCTAAGAGAGCCCACCCCTACAGCAGAGGCTGCTACAGCTGCAATAGTGGAAGGCAGCACAGTGAGTGGGACCCTGGAGGAGGAGGTGGGAGCGGTTGCTTCTACCTCAGGATGGGGCGGGAAGAGTCAGAAAAGGCTTCACTGAGGAGAGGAGCTGTCACTTGGGCTGGGTCACAGTGCAGGAAGAACAACATTGCAGTTCCTCTCTGTGGACATTTGAGCAGGAACAAGGGCCGTATGTGTGTAGAGTGCGTACCTGCATGCCGGGTGCCACATGGGAACCTCACAGCAGCCTGGCGAGGCGTGGTGTTAGTGCCACCTTTCTGTAGGTGAGGAAGCTAAGGCTCAGAGAGGCTCAGGTCTGGCTCTGGACGTTGCTGCTGAGTCTCCCAGGGCTCCCTCCAGTGTCCTGTGCAGTTCTTGACTTCTGTCCAGCGTGAATTAGTCTCTTGTCACTGAGCGATGGGACCAATAGGCGCTTCTATGCAGATTCTTCTATGATACCTCACTGTGAGCAAGGAAGGACCCTGTGGTCTCTGCAGATGCTTCAAGGGGCTTGAGGGAGCGAAGGGGCAAGGGGAGAAAGTATACGATGTCTGTTGCTGGAGAGGAGCCTCAGGCCTTGGCCCGAGTCCAGGCTTTGGGAGCACTGATGGATGGGCAGCGTGGGTATTTTTTAAGGGGCTGTGGTACCAAGTAGGGAGGTGGGTGTGGAAGGTATCTCCCCTGTGGTCTTCTGTTCTTCTCTCATTCTTGCCACTGCAGAAAGGTGCTGCTGACACTGCCCAACCTCTCAGAGGACTGTAGTGTTTAGATGTGAAATTCCTTGGGGCAGAGTCTGTAACTCAGAGCTTCGTAGAATAGGATCTCAACTCTGAAGGGATCTCACGACTCCTGCCCTCCTGAACTTGGATTTTAAAGAGCAGGAATGGAGGCCCTGAGAGGTTCAGCTTCTACTCAAGTTCCCGTGGTGGGAGAGCGCAGACAGAGAGCCAGCTTGGTGCACTCTGACACGGAGCTGTTCGCTACATGGTACTGCTTTCGTGTCGCAGTCAGAGAGGCACCACAACAGAGTGTTGGGTGGCAGGACCCATTCCTCTCAGAGCTGACAGGCAGGCCGGAGGGAGATGAGAAGGTGGCCTCTGCAGTGTGCACTCAGAAGGGTGACCCAGATCTCCCAGTGAGAGGGATTGTCGCTAGCCTAGGGACAAGCTGATTCTGATATTGCAGGTGCAGGCTGACTCTGAGTGACCTTTCCTTCCTCGTGGCCCTCACCAGATTGCCAGGCTGCGGAGTGAACTGGACGTCGTTCGCGGAAACACAAAAGTCATGTCTGAGATGTTAACAGAAATGGTCCCTGGACAGGAGGATTCATCTGATCTGGAGCTGCTGCAGGTGAGTCATCTTGCAGAAACACTTGGCCTGAGCGTGGAGCAGGGGCCTGCTGTGGTGGCTCCACCACTGTACACTGTCGCAGGATCCCACCCAGGGACACAGCGGCGAGGTGGGACGGGTCCATTGGCCCTGTTGTTGATAGTCCATGTGAGCGCACACTCAGACTGACGTTGTCGTGGACAGGCAGAGGCCAGGGCCACTGTCTCTCTTTTTTACTTTCCTTAATAACATTTTTTTCCTGATTATAAAGTGCCAGTTGTAGAAGACATGCCCACAGAAAGAAAAAGAAAGTACAGTGAAGAACATAATAACTTTCTTTGACCCAAGCATCCATAAATAACCACTGTAGGTGTTTTGATGTATTTTCCTTCTGACTTTTTGTATGTTTATTTTAAATGTAGCTGGGCTTGTGCTGTTTTGTATTTTGGTCCCTCAGCATCACGTCTGCAGGAGGGCCTATTCAACCTTGACTGTGCATAGGAGCCCTTCTAGTGGCACCTGACCCCAAGGTGTCCTGAGACAGATGAAGTGTGATGCTCCTCTTCTTTCCCTAACATGGGGGATTCCCAGGCTGGGTGTTTCTGATATTGTGGTTTGCCATTGCAAACTGGCCTCCCCACCTCTGGACACCCCACGGATCTGGGGGCATGGCAGAAAGGGGTCCAGGAGCGGGCAGCCTGCAGTCTACCCCTGAGACCAAGGTCAAGGCCTCCATCGCAGGCCTGTTTTCCAGGGCAGCCATGTCCAGAGCCAGTGCTCAGATCTCCACCACACCCAGCCTCAGATGATCCTCGAATTTGCAGAAAATGTCAGTGGTACTGCCCTGAGAAGTAGTGACCTTCCGGAGGGTGGAAAAAGGATGCTGTGAACTGTAAGGGCCCCTACACTTTTCAACGGGAGGCAAGATGCTTGAGGGAGCAGGTCAGGAGCCAGACTGACTTGGCGACCTGGCACGAGTGTCTCATGATGCACCTGCTGCTGCTCCTGCTGCTGTTGCTGACACTGTCATTTTCCGGCCCTCAGTTGTTGGTCTTGGTCCCCAAGTGCTGCACCTTGTACCCTGCTGCTGGCACATGCTTCCCGCCTGTGAAGGCCCTGTCCTGGCCCCAAGCTGCTGCTTATTGTGCCGCCTTCCTACTCCAAAGCCATTAGCTCTTATGGAGGTGAGGCGGGGGGAAGAGCTGTTCCAGGCCTAATACAGAGCACAGTGCTTTGGGCACAGAGGTGCATGAGCTGTGGTCCCTGCTCTGGAGGAGCTTGTGGCTTTTTGCAGGAAACAGACTGGGAAATAACTTGTCTCTATGTAACTACACCAGCCTGCTCTTGAAGCTGGACAAGTACCCTTGGCCCAGCCCCAGTGAGGAGCCCTGACTGGCCTCTCCCTAGTTCCCAGACCTCACTCCTGACACACCTGCATCAGACCAGGCTTGCCTGAGCTCAGCAGGTTCAGCTGAATATGTGCCACACTCCAGGGGACCTGGCTTCCCTTGAATGCATTGTCATTGGCCTCCATTCCCAGCCTGCAGGAAGGTTCTGCCAGGCGTTACCCAGATGTACAGGATTCCGAGGTCAGTCCAGAAACTGAGAGGGCCTCTTGAGGCAGCTTTGTGCTGTGTCAGCGTCGGAATTCCTGCTGACACAGGGGATTTGCTCTGGATAGAGCCCCGCTCCTGGCAGCAGGGGGGTATGTTAAACAAAGCCAAGATACTTCCAGACAGTTAGAGCAGACCCAGACAGCAGGAATACTTCTTGTGTTGAGGGGAGAAGGGGGTTTGGGTTTTTTTTTTTTTCTTTTTTTTTTTTTAAACAAGCCCATCAGCCAAGACAAACAGAACCTAATCTCCTGGCGTCAGCTCACAGTTTTCAAAAATAGGTTGCTTCCCATGACGTTTTCTTTCCCTCTGTTTTGTTCCAACTCCAAGCCTCCCAGCCCTCACTGCTATCTTATAAATCAAACAGAAAAAGAATGACTCTAGGTGCCAGTGGGAGGCTGTCCTTCTAGCATAGGAGATTCAGGAGCTGGGCAGCACTGTGAACAACTGTGAATAGACACAGCCCTCCTGGCCGGTTGGCTGCACACCTCTGCCATCCCTGACATCTTCCCTCCCCTTCTTCCCCTGGCAGTCAGAAGCCAGCAGGCAGGGTCTCCCAAGGGTCAGAGCCACACTAAACCACCAGCCTTCCATGTGGAGAAATACCATCGTCTGCTTGGAAAGTGCTGGGATCAGAATGTGTCCCCAGGACCCTCCATCAAGCTGGAGAGCAGCCAGAGTGCTTGGGGCAGAGAAGTGCAGAGCTGAGAGTGCTGGCTGGGCCATAGAAACGAACAACCCAGATGTTCCCACCAATAGAAGCTGCTCCCAGTTCAAGTATAAATTGCTGGGGTAGGAGGTGGAGGGAATAGGAAGAGAGGTAATTGGTGGTGTCAGCCCCAGGATGATCATAACTGTGGGAAGGTTATGTCCCAGTTGCCTCCTGCGCATTGCAAAGCACTCTTGGGTATAGCTTCCCACCGTGCAGCAAGAGCAGCAGGGAAACTTGGCAGTGTGAGCTATATGCCTGCGGGCTCATGGCATGTGGCTGGTATTTGAGGAGAGGCTGAGGCCACTCTAGCACCCTGTGCTGTCAGTGTAGCTGGAGCCCCTGAGGAGAAGGAAGGCAGGGTGCCCAGAGTGAACACAGCTACTCCTCCTCTTGAGCTATGTGTCAAAACCTCCACTCTCTGAGTTGGGAGAGAGATTCCAGGAAGCTGGCTCAGCTCTACACCTGTGTTCAGACATCTTCCACAGCATCTTGTCTACTGGGTCTTTCTGCACGTCCCCAGTGACAGACTGTTCGCAGCAGCCCACTTGCTTTCAAATGGACGTCTTGGTTAGACTTCAGGCAGCAGCACGGCAGGCTTACAAATTACACAGACCTGTGAATTAATGCCTTCCCATCCTTGTCCTCCCACTGATAGCTGGGTGATGCCAGGCAAGTCACCAGCCCTCTCCAGGCCCCCTTCTCCTCTCTAGATTGGAGTAATCACTTGCACCTGGGCAGTGCCTGGCGCAGGGCTGGGCTTAGGGAAGGCTTCACAAATCCTAGCTTTTATGACTATTGTTAGAAAGCCCTTTCACACATTGATCTAAAGTCTGGCTCCCTGTAACTTTGATCCTGGTCTGTCTTCTTAGACAATAGAACAAGGCTAATTCTTCTTTCACATGGATAGATCCTTAAGCATTTGAAGATTGCCATAAGCCCCACCCACTGCCCAGTCTCCACATGGAACAAATGTGGCAGGTGGCAGCCCACCATGGAGAGGGACAGGCAGTTCTTCACAGGAGGCAGACATTGTAAGATGGAGAGCTTTCATCAGCTGAAAACCCTGCCATGTCACCTTCTAGTGTGGTAGTTAAGCCTATCTTCATCATCCTATGCAAGGACCCTTAGGCCTGGGCGGAAATTCAAATGCTGCATCTGTCCCTGCTAAAGTGTGGGATCTTTAAAGATTGTGATTCTGTCAACCAGTGCCCTCCGTCTCTCCCAATTTAGCCTTTTGAGCCTTGTCTTCAATGAATAACTTTTAATTAATACAATGATGCCAAAAATATATATTCTTCTGTGGCCATTCATCAGCATCAGATAATAACAGAGGCCTCCTCCTCGTTTCTCCAAGTAGCAGATGGCGTATCTCCTCTTGCTTCTTGCATCTCATTTCAACAAAAACAGAATGGCCAAGGCCATTTTCTCTAGAGAAATCTAGTCTATTCTACGTGTTTAGCTTCATTATTCCCCTTTCTCATCAACAAAGACTTTCTTCTCTCTCCCGTCTTTGCAGCAACAGAAAACAGATCTTCAGGACCTTATTCCATGTTCCTTCAAGCTTGTGGAGGGCTCAGAGGAAACCCATAAAGATGATTAAAAGACTGTTGTGTGAGGTAGGGATGAGAATGTCCCTTGAAGAAAAGATAAAGGCATTGAGATTAATTAGGGAGAAAAGAGAGGATATTTCCTAAGGTGTTCTGATAGATGGAGGGCTTTTGTGCAAGTGACCAGCTGTTCTTCCCTCTTTTAAGGACCAGAAATAGGAGAAGAGCAAAGCTGACGTTGTCAACATTTAGGAATCTCCTGTCCTAGCTGTTACACATGGAAAGGGTGACCTGAGCAAGCAGTAGGCTCTCGGGTGTCTTCGGCCCAATGAGAATCACTCTGAGTGATTTGGAGGTGGAGGAAGCAGGAGAACATCTCCCAAATGAGCCTGCTGAGGGTCTGGCTGTGATGACACCACAGAGGCCATGCAGGGAGCCAGCTGGCACTGTGGCAGCAAAAATCTTAACATCTGGCCCTCCTCTCACCTTCTATCTCTTTTTCTTTTCTTTTTTTTTTTTTTTTTTTTTCTTTTTTTGAGAAGGAGTCTTGCTTTGTCACCCAGGCTGGAGCACAATGCCATGATCTCAGTTCACTGCAACCTCCACCTCCCAGGTTCAAGTGATTCTCCTGTCTCAGCCTCCCGAGTAACCGGGATTATAGGCACCTGCCATCATGTCTGGCTAATTTTTGTATTTTTGTAGAGGCAGGTTTCACCATGTTGGCCAGGCTGGTCTTGAATTCCTGACCTCAGGTGATCCATCTGCCTCAGCCTCCCAAAGTACTGAGATTACAGGTGCGAGCCACTGCACACAGTGTTTTCTTCCTTTTTGAGACAGATGTAAAAGACTGAAGCCAAGAGATGGTAAAGTTTTCTCTGTGCAGAGACACCTGGAAATCTCCATTGTGGAGGCCCCAGGCCATAGTCTCTGAGGCTGTCTTCAGCGGAGCTCTTTGGAAAGTCATCAGGATCTTCCTTGAGGATTGGAGCATGGAGGCCCTGCTGTTAGGTTGGGAGCTATCTAACCCACCACCCCAGTGGGGAGGCTGTGGGGAAAGAGGCAGCAAACACAAGGCCAGAGCAGATGTTCCTGGTGCTGACTGTTGATGAGATCACTGTTGATTAACCCCTTGGGGCTCATTCTTCCTTTAAGCCAAGGTCACAATGTTAGAGCCTCAGAAATCATCTAACACCTTCCAAAAAT
The DNA here is from genome assembly GCF_009761245.1 of Sapajus apella. Taxonomy (NCBI): domain Eukaryota; kingdom Metazoa; phylum Chordata; class Mammalia; order Primates; family Cebidae; genus Sapajus; species Sapajus apella. Next base: position 281,299 of record NW_022437155.1, read on the forward strand.
TTTTTTTAAAGTAATGGAGGCCAAGCACAGTGACTTACACCTGTAATCCCAGCACTTTGGGAGGCCAAGGCAGGTGGATCACTTGAGGTCAGGAGTTCGAGACTGGCCTGGCCAACATGGCAAAACCCCGTCTCTACTAAAAATATAAAAATTAGCTAGGCATGATGGTGGGTGCCTGTAATCCCAACTACTTTGGAGGCTGAGGCAGGAGAATCGCTTGAACCTGGGAGGTGGAGATTGCAGTGAGCTGAGATCACACCAATGCACTCCAGCCTAGGCGACAAAGCAAGGTTCCATCTCAATCAATCAATCAATAATGGAACGTTTTCCTCCACAAATAAAATTCTACAGTGAATGGCAGTGTTTAAAATTGAGAAAAGCAGAGCAGCCCCAGCTGCCTCAGCCCCGTGCCATGGAGGCCACTGCAGCACGTCAGTGGCCCTCTGCAGAAGTACCTTCTCACAAATGCAACCCCCTTATTTTACACAGGGAGAAGCAGTCCTGGAGAAGACTGGAGACTTGGAAAGTATATCCAATCACAGCTATTTGCTGCCTGCAGCTTGGTCCCCACACTAGGGCTCTGTTGGGGAGACTGATACCAACCCCTGCTCTCTTCTTTCAGGCCTCCGGTACTTGGAGTATTTGTAGCCATCTTCCTGAGACATTTCCTGCAGTCTACTGAGGAATCTGGTTTGGTTCTCCTCTGAATCCAGTGACCCACCCTTAAGGCTTACTCTTTGTTTTAAGGTTTCTGCTGTGTGGAGTGCAGGTGGGGGCTGGCCACCCCTTGCTGGAGGGTTTCTTAGAGGGGCTCTGATGACAGGCTAGAATGTGTTAAATGCTGTGGGAGTATTGAGAGTGGGGTGGAGGGGGATCCCCAGAAAACACTGTATGTGGACAGGAAGATGAATAAATGGGAAGTATGTGTTAAAGCTGCCACTGTAAAATGTTCATGGTGCAATCTAGGTGGTAAGCATATGGTGTCTGTCCACTGTAAAATTATTCCAAGTTTTCTGTATGTTTGAAAATTTTTATGACAAAATACTGGGGTAGGGAAACACCTTGAGGCCTTGAAGGATGAGTAGGAGTTTGTTCAATGGAAAAGGAAATAAGGGACATTGCAGGCAGAGGGTCAACTGCTTAGGAGCCCTTGAGCAGTGTGGCAAGTGCCTGAGGACACCTATATCCTGGAAAGTCTGAGGTGTGTTTGAAGACGGCCCATAGGCCTTAGGTGCTGATGCCCCAGTCTTCTGGAGGGTAACTTGGATCTGTTTCCACAGCATGCTCCCACACTCCCCTGGCTTGCAGGTCCTGTGCCTTGTGATTGGCCTGCAGCTTGGATGGGAAGTGCAAACTCTTTTCCTTCTCCCTCCCCAACCAAGGGCAGCCAGCACTTGCTGTGAGGCCGCAAGCCCCAGACAGAGGCCACACTTTCTTGAACTGGGCCTGTTTGCTGGAGGAGATAGGTCCTGAGCTGGGCCTCGAGATCCTTTTGCTCATCAGAGATTTTCCACAGACACCTGGAGTCCTGGAGCAAGGAGGAGCTCAGCAGCGCCTGGCTCCATCCTCGAGTGCAGGCATGTGTGCAGGCACGTGCGCATCCCTGGGGAGGAGACATGCACAGTGGCCCGGAACAGTCTGTGGCAGCACAGAGAGGCAGAAGTTTGACCTCTTTTCTCTGTCCTACTGCCCAGCCTCCATTTTCCATCATGCAGTCTTTGGCCAGGTCTCCCTCTGGTGCTTCTTCCAAAGTGCAAGGTAAATGTGCTGCCCAAGTGTTGGCCAAGTATCCTTTTTTCCTTTAGGAAGCAGGGGAGGATGGTCTGTTGAAGTTAACCTAAATCTGTGCTCCCTGTCAGCCCTGAACAGATGCTCACTGCGTTTTAACAATCTATTAGAAATACTGTGATTATTTTACATTGTTCACTTCAGTCCTGGCTGTTGGAATCCTTCGCATGATCCAATGTGATTGCTTCTTTCATAAGTTTGGACATTTTAATTTCGTTTTTGTTTGTTTTAATGTTAGGGGCCTGGCTTGGTTTTCAGCATCACTCCTAAGCATGCTTCATTTTGTAATGGGTGTTTCCCCTGCATTGTTGGTTTTCCTGTGTATGGTAATTGTCCCGGTGGTGACTGGGTTTTGACCTGTGAGTGTCCGTTGGCGCCTGTGGCCATTATTGCCTGGCAATCCAGACCAGATCTGGCAGGCTCCGAGGCCCCGGCAGCTTCGTGAGTGTCCCTCTCCTGCCTGGCCTGGGGACATGAGCCATTCACAACAGAAGACAGTGTGCATTTTGTGGAGTTTTCTCTTTACTGGATATTAGTGTCCTCTGGAATTAAGATCCAGTATTCTCCTATTATTATTGATTCTAGCACTTATCTGTATGATTCTAAGTGCTTACTGCTGGTTCAGTGGGGCCTGGAATGAGTCCTAGAGAGGGAAAATTAGAACGTGAATGAACGAGAATTCCCCATTCTCTGAGTGAAGACTGCTGAGAAGACTGAGCGTATGTGGATAACTGAGCTGGTGGTTTGGGGGGACCAAGAGTTCAGAATACTTTATTTTTATTTTTTGGAGACAGGGTCTCACTCTGTTGCCCAGGCTGGAGTGTAGTGGTGCGATCTTGGCTCACTGTAGCCTCCGCCTCCCAGGTTCAAGCAATTCTCCCACCTCAGCCTTCTAAGTAGCTGGGATTACAGGTGTACGCTACTGTTCCCAGATAATTTTTGTATTTTTTTGTAGAGATGGGGTTTCACCATGTTGGCCAGGCTGGTCTCAAACTCCTGACTTTAAAAGATCTGCCTGCTTCGGCCTCCCAAAGTGTGGGGATTAGGCATGAGCCACTGCACCCAGCCTCAGAATACTTTAGAGTCATTAGTTAATTCTCTCAGAAGTACTTGGGAAGTGCCTCCCATGTGTCAGTCATGAACCATGTACCAGGGAAACGCCTTCTCTGTCCTCAAAGAGCTTCAGTCTAGAGGGGAAGGTAGACAAGAAGCCCAGCCCCTGTGTAAGTGCTGTGTTGCAGGATACCGGGGACCTGCAGGAGGGATACCTTTGATTCCCCACTTGGCTTGACTGACCACCTCGGTGATGTGTTCGGCAGATGATTACTGGGCTTTTTCACTGTGTGTGGCTCAGCGCAGGGCTTGAGGGCATCCTTGGATGGTTAAATGGCAACACCCCCCTCAAGAGTTTATGATGTAGTAGGAAGGACGACCCTCTAGCCAAGCTAGGCAGATTATGAGACAAAATGAGGAACTAAAGAAAGATTGCCATGTGTCTTGTGAATAAATCAGTTACTTCTACCAGAAACGGTTTCAAAATGAAGTTGTTTTGAGGCTGAGGTGTGAGAAGGAGGGACTTATCCTTCATGTCTTCTCCCCTTAACTCTCTGGCACCCTCCGGTGCCCAGGTATCTGGGGATAGTATCTCCCTCTGCCTTAACCCTGTGTGGTACACTAGGACTTGGAGCTTTGGTCATAGGCAGTTCCTGTCGTCAGGGATGCTTGGGGGCCAGCCTGACAGGGTTGCCAGCTCCCTCCTCTGTCGCATCCTCAGTCTGGCATCGAGATGACAAGGGGTCTGGCGGGTATTGAGGGAGCTCTATAAGCAAGTTTGAACAAGAGCATCAGTAAGGCTGCTGCTGTTCTGGAACAGGGAAGGCTCATGGAAGCCAGGCCGTAAAGTGCCAAGGCTCTGTCATCAGGGGGATTTTGCTTTAAGGGCAGAGAGGGTTCCACTGGCAACTGGGGGTGTATGAATGTCCTCTTTTGGCCAGCCAGGGAGCTGCCTGGGCTTCTGAGACCTTGGCAAAGTGGCAGACGAGCCACCAAAATATACCTAATCATAAAATATACCTAGGCATAAAATACACTCCTGCTGTTGCTGAGAATGTAAGTAAACTGATGTCGTCTTTTTCGAGGGCCTTTTACTACTACCAATTAATGTTATAAACGACCCTACCCTTTCACCTGGAAATTTCCTTTCTAAGGAACTCATCCTATGGAACTTTTGCCCAAGTGCATGTGCATGTGTGTGTACAGGTATTCATTGCTGCCTTATTTGGGTTGGCCAAAGAAAGAGAAACCACAGGCTAAATGCCCAACAATAGAAGAATGGCAAGACACATTATGAAACACACACGAAGGAATGAGCCAGTCTGCACCAAGTAATGGGGAACAGCGTCTGGAATATTTTGTTGAGAAAAAGCAAGCTGCAAAGAATCACATTTTAATATTTTTAAATGACTTGTATAAGCATGAACTTATATACATACAGCAGTGTGTCTGTCTGGGCGTTGGCTGAAAAAGTGCTTGTTTCCTCTGGGAAGAAGGAGCAGGCGGTGAAGATGGAAATTCCACTTTGAATGTGGCACATGTCTGGTTTTATGAACAAGCATGTACTCCTTTTGTGACTTTTAAGAATCAGTACAAATGTTTTCAAAGGAAATAGAATGTGACAAAAAGCGCACCCAGCAGGCTACCCAGAGGTGCATGTGTTCCCTAGGAGCTGAACAGGACCTGCCGGGCCATGCAGCAGCGTATTGTGGAGCTCATCTCCCGTGTGTCCAACGAGGAGGTCACGGAGGAGCTGCTTCATGTGAACGACGACCTCAACAACGTTTTCCTTCGATATGAGAGGTGGGAGCTTGAGTTCTTTTTTTTTTTCCCCCTTGAAAAGATTGTTGCCATAACAGAGGGATTTCTTTCATAAACAAAGGAAAGAGAGGGAGAGAGAGAGAGATTAGAGTTGGGAAATACTCATCAGAGATGCTAATTTGTTCCCGGCTGACAGGGAAAATGTGTCTTGTCCTCCTGGGAACTGTGCAGCAGAAGCAGCAGGAAGTTGACGTGCAGAATTAGGCTCTGCCCTTTGTAAGCCTCAGGCTGCTCTGCCTTTCCCCACTGCCCCGCCACCCCCAGCCCCAGGGAGGGGTAGGACTTGGGGGGCTCTGGGCCCCAGAGCTTCTGCACCTGCTCCTTTGATGATCGTTTGAATTTGAAAAGGATTAAAGGGGAAGAAAAATCTCTACTAAGAAAAAGGATTTCCTCTTTCCCATCTTAAAAAAAAAAAAAAAAGAAAAGAAAAGAGAAAAAGCTTTTCCCTCTGCAAATGTCAGTGTTATCTAGAGCATTCAGGGGAAGCAGGCGGGTGTAAGTGCCGGAAAGCTGCTGCTTAGGGAAGCGCGCACACATTCATTTCAGTTCTTTCTGCAGCCACATCGTTTTTGGGTTTGAGGTAACAAACCTGCAAATTCTTTTTCATTTCCAAAGCCTTCTCTCAGGACAAAGTCCAAAATGTCTTACTTAGACCTAGTTTTAAATAGGAGGAATAATGGTAAGCACAGTTCCCATCTCATCACTTGATGGGAGCACACTGGCCTTTCACGAAGGACTCAGCATCAGGACCAGAGAGGACCAACCTTTTCCTCTTAGAGATGAGGCCTGAGACAACAGGACAGTGGCTTGAGTCCCCTGCAGACTTGAGATCGTGGTCCCCTCTGCCGCACCAGCTGACTCACAGCCTACTGCTGGCTTCATCAGGAGGACAAGCATCTGGCATCAGTTAGGGTCAGTGGGACAGATGCTTGCATTTGCATTATCCTTTGGGGGCCTAAAGGGTGGTTTGTTGTGGTTGTCACGGTCTTGGGACTTGTCTCAGCTTTTGACTATGGAAGTACACACCAGTGGCTCTGTGCCTGTCTGACAGGTGAAGAAGCCTCTGCAGTAAGTATGTGGGGGTCCCCAGGACCGCCCCCCCCCGTGCATCAGTTGGAGAATAGGAACAGATGTGAGGGGACTTGACTCCCAGCCCTAGCCCCTTTGTCTTGCCACATGTTTTCAGTTCTTCATGGTAAATGGGCTTGGGTTTAACCTGTTAAACCTGTTTAAGCCCTGCTAGAAAGCATAACAGGAGCTAACTGGTGTGGGCATTTTCACCCAAGAGTCCCCAGTCCCAGCACTACGAAGAATTCAGAGGCAAAGCCTGGGGTTGGTGGCTGGAGGTGCTGTCCTGGTTGGAGTGTCTTTGATGATACTCATTGCTCATTGAAGATGAGTGTGGGAAAGGTACCCCAGGATTAAAATTGTCTCAGATGTATTAATATTGCTGTTCTCCTTGTAGACCACTGTTGAAAAAACCACACACGTCTTTCTTACCTTTTCTCTTTTTTTTTTTTCTTTTTTTTCTTTACACAAAACTTTGAAGATACACACAAGTCTTTCTTAAAACCAAAGTAGACACTCACCGCCTACCCAGATCATTCCTTCTGGGGATCCCTTGTCACCAGACGCTGACCCCAGCAAGTTGGGAGACAAATGTGGAGCAGCTTAACTCACTAAAGCTGGGTGTCCAAGGCTCCAGCTGGAAAAAGTCTCTTGGTTACCGCTGCCCGTGGCATTTGGAGCTTTAAAATACAATACAGAACATAATCTATTCTGCCCCACCCCAACACACACCTCATAACTACTCTTCTCTTCCCTACCTGATAGAAGGACGACCTGGTTTCAACAGTTGCTCAAAGTCAAGTCCCCTGCACTGCCTGACTGGGTGCAGAGGGGACTTATTTCACCCTCCTAGCAGCCCTTCAGTGATTGGCCCAGGCCTCTCCACAGTAGCTACTGGCAAGCATCCCCCGCCTCCCCGCCATAGCAGGGACTTGCGCCTGCCTTCCTCCTCCTGGTGCCTCCCCTGTGCGTGCCCTGCCCCCTTTCCCCAGAGGTTGAGTTGGGAGCATGATAGGAACACTAGCTAGTTGCTCCTCAATACAGCCCTATGAAATAGGAATCTGCAGCTGCTGCCTGGCATTGTACATTTGAGAGCTCCAAGGTAAAGTGGCTAAGCCATCCTCCCTCCAGGGTCAAGAGGAGCTCTCTGAGCCCAGGGTGTGTGAGGAGAGGCTGGGGACACTCAAGATGGGCCACCACCTCTTTCTGATGACAACTGAGGGTGCTGGGTGAGAGGCTGATCCCCCCAGGGGGAGCCCCACACAGAGGAAGCCTTGGCAGAGTTGATGTATGGTTTCACTCCCTAGCCCCGAAGTGGGACTGGCTGGTCTTGGTTCCAGCGGCTCTTCATAGGACTAGTGAGCACTCCACAGGGCCAAATCACAGGCTTCCTTTCTCCTTACTTCTGCTTCCCCTTTCCGCATTAGGTTCGAACGATACAGGTCTGGCCGATCGGTTCAAAATGCCAGTAATGGAGTAAGTATTCCTTCAGAATTCTCCCATCTCCTGGGGCCAGACCTGCCCCTCCACATTTTGGAGGCTGGAGAGACCTCCAGTTTTTCTAACTGGGGTTGAAACATTAGGGAAATTGAAGAGCAAGCTCTGGTTGATGGGATACTAGGGCAGAGCTAGCAGGTACCCCTGATGGAAGGGTGGCAAGGGAGCCTTAAGTCTGCAGCTCCCAGGACAATCACTCAGCAACCCCTCCTTTTAGTGGGGAGGGAGAGGAGGCAGTGGGCAAGGCTCACTGACATCGAGGCCCATCATGGACCCGGAAGGCGGGTGGGGAATGTGGCCTTGCTTCAGTGCTGGAGCAGCGTTCATGCCTTTCCTCTCAGAGCCCTGCACAGTTGCCTCGCTAGCTTCTACTTCAGAGCCCGACTCCAGGGCTCTGGGGCTCATGGCCAATCTCACGTTCTGACAGGTCCTGAATGAAGTGACGGAAGACAACTTAATAGACCTGGGGCCAGGGTCTCCAGCCGTGGTGAGCCCTATGGTGGGGAACACAGCACCCCCATCTTCCCTCTCCTCCCAGCTTGCAGGCTTGGGTGAGTGTCTCACAGGGACAAAAGGACCTACCTACCTACTATCTACCACTAGGGACAGGGGAAATTCCAAGGAATTGGAAGTCATTTGCTTTTTAAAGAAAGGGTACCTGCCTTTTTTTTTTTTTCTTCTTTTTTTTTGAGACAGAGTCTTGCTCTATCGCCAGTCGCCAGGCTGGAGTGCAGTGGCGCAATCTCAGCTCACTGCAATCCCCGCCTCCCGGGTTCCTGCCTCAGCCTCCCGAGTAGCTGGGACTACAGTCATGCGCCACCATGCCCAGCTAATTTTTGTATTTTTTGGTAGAGAGAGCGTTTCACCATGTTGGCCAGGATGGTCTCGATCTCTTGACTTCATGATCCGCCCGCCTCAGCCTCCTAAAGTGCTGGGATTACAGGCGTGAGCCACCGCGCCTGGCCTACCTGCCATGTTTTATGTAGAACATTCCCTGTGATTGAAGTGATTTCCTTTTCAATATTAATTCGGTCAAGGCCGGGGACATAATCCCAGCACTTTAGGAGGCCAAGGTGGATGGATCCCTTGAGGTCAGGAGTTCGAGACCATCCTGGCCAACATGGCGAAACCCTGTCTTTACTAAGAATACAAAAAAAATTAGCCAGACATGGTGGCAGGTGCCTGTAGTCTCAGCTACTCAGGAGGCTGAAGCAATAGCATTGCCTAAACCGAGTAGGCAGGGGTTGCAGTGAGCTGAGATCACACCATTGCACTCCAGCCTAGGTGATGACTCCATCTTAAAAAAAAAAAAAATCAATATTAACTTGGTCAAGGAGAGCAGATAGGTTTCAGCTCATTGGCTCCCTGGAACACGGGTTTGAGGAGGATGCCAAAGCCACATCAGGACTTAGAAGTCTGTGATTGATTGACGATATTTGCAGAAGGCTTGGGAACAGGAGGTAGCAGCACTGACATATTGCTCTCCTTGAACTGTCCATCGGCCTAAAGCAGTCCATTGTCTGGAACTTAAAAGAAGCTCACCACTTTCCACAGTTCATTTAGTTTGTACATTCAAAGTGTGTATATGACCCTAGCGCATTAGTTATAATGGATAATACCAATTTGTAATAAATGAAATTATAACATTGAAATCATTAATAAGCGTGGCCCTCAAAATTCTTCTGTCTTGCTTTTCGGTTTCATTTTTTAAACTATTTCTCTGTCTGCCTTCCTTTCATTTAACTTGAGCTAAACTTCTAGTGGCTATCAGTTGCTATAATTCTAGCTTCTCAATATTTCATATATTTGTAGCCACTATTTCTGTATTGGAACAGATGTCTCTGCCTTCAGTCAGTCCAGCATATATGACTGCCAGATTTAATACTTAAAATTCAAATTGGATTCTGCTACCTCCCTTCTTAAAAAAACGTCTAGTAGGCCAGGCATGGTGGCTCACGTCTGTAATCCCAGCACTCTGGGAAACCAAGACGGGTGGATTGCTTGAGTCCAGGAGTTCAAGACCAGCCTGGGCAACATAGCAAAACCTTGTCTCTACTAAAAATACAAAAAATTAACTGGTAGTGGTGGCACACATCTGTAGTCCCAGCTACTTAGGAGACTGTTGCAGGAGAATCTCCTGAGTCCAGGAGGTCAAGTTGCAGTGAGCTGAGATCATGTTGCTGCACTCCAGCCTCGGCATCCAGAGTGAGACCCTGTCTCAAAAAAAAGTGTAGTGTCCACTGTGGTGGTGGCTCACACCTGCAATCCCATCACTTTGGGAGGCCGGGGTGGGAAGATCACTTGAGGCCAGGTGTTTGAGACCAGCCTGGGCAACATAATGAGACCTTGTCTGTACAAAATAATTTTAAAACGGCTGGGTGGCTGGGCGTGGTGGCTCACGCCTGTAATCCTAGCACTTTGGGAGGCCGAGGTGGGTGGATCACCTGAAGTCAGGAGTTCAAGACCAGCTTGGCCATCATGGTGAAACCCCATCTGTAAAAAAAAACCGCTGGGCATGGTGGCGCACACCTGTAGTCCTAGCTACTTGAGAGGCCAAGGCGGTGGAATCGCTTGAGCCTGGGAGGTCAAGGCTATAGTGAGCCATAATTGCACCAAGAGAGTAAGACTCTGTCTCTTAAAAAAAAAAAAAGCTGGGCACAGTGGCTCACACCTATAATTGGAGCATTTAGGGAGGCAGAAGCGAGAGGATCATGGGGTCAGGAGATTGAGACCATCTTGGCCAACATAGTGAAACCCTGTCTCTATGAAAAATACAAAAATCAGCTGATAGTGGTGACACGCTCCTATAATCCCAGCTACTCAGGAGGCTGACGCAGGAGAATCACTTGAACCAGGGAGTTGGTGGTTGCAGTGAGCCAAGATTGAGCCACTGCATGCCAGCCTGGGCACAGAGTGAGACTCTGTCTCAAAAAAAAAAAAAAAAGTCTAGTGTCTTCCCACCCACTCCTTTACCTGGCATTTGGGGTATTACCAGCCACTTCCTCCACAGATCTCTTCCTGTGAGCACTGTTCACTTCACACGCCCTGGCCTCCAAACCCTGTGCCTTTGTATGTGCCTTTTCCCCTTCTCCCCCAGCATCCTCCCTCTCATCTTTACAGACCCACTCTTGTGCTGGTTTTGAGTGTTTCCTGACATCTCAAGCCAAGCACTGCTGTGGCTTCTCTCTTGCCTACTCTGAACTTCTTGAAGCTGAGAACCATATCAGATTTAATTTGGTCTACTTGAGATCTAGCTCTGAGCATGTTGGGTGCCTCAGAAATATTTTCTGAATAAATAGGTGTCCCAGGTCCTTGACATTGTGACTGAGTTAATGAGGAGCCCATCCGAGAAGGGCATTATGGAAAATCTTCGGGTGCACTGGGGCCAGTCCCTACCTTGTCGCCCCAGCAATTTCCCTTTCATTAGGACTCTTTCCTCTCCTTTAGTAGTTTGGGGGCAGTGGCTGTCCTGACCCCTATCTGGCCCACCCTGGCTCCTCTCGCATGTGTACACTGGGAGTACCAAGGAAAGTCCTCCCCCACCCCCCACCATGGAACCTAAACTCACCTGGCTGGTGTCCTAATTTGGGGACCCTCCATCAAATCTACAATCCACATTTTGTTCTCAGCTGCCACCCATTTGTTTTGTTGCCACAGACTTGGGGACAGAGAGCGTCAGTGGCACCCTCAGTTCACTCCAGCAATGTAACCCCCGTGACGGCTTTGACATGTTTGCCCAGACGAGAGGAAACTCCTTGGCTGAGCAGCGTAAGACGTATGTGGGGCCCCTTCTAGTGGCTCTCTAGAGATACTGGGGGGGATTGACCCATGCCTGGCCACAGGCTAGCACAAAAAGGCCTTTATTTGCCATGTCCAGGACTGCCAGGAACTTTAAAGCATGGCTGTAAAGACTTGGCATTAGATGCAGATATTGAATAAACACTAACTGCCTCCCCCGTCCCCCCCACACACACTCTCCTGCCCTTGGGGTTGATTGGAGTGTGATTTCTCCTGTCAGCTGTAAGAGACAGCTTTTCTCTTTCCTCCCCATGCTGCCGCCGCTGCAGACACCACCCCGCCTGGCCCCTCATCCACAGGAGAAGCTCGGAAGCAGGAGGGTGTAGCCATGCAGGGTGAACCCCTTCCTTACAGCAAGATTGTCCTGACTGAAATACGTGGTCAGGGCAGAGGCTCCTCTGATAGCAGCTCTGGCTAGGATGAGCCATCTGGAATTCAAGGAGTTGATTCCAAAACAGAGAATCCCCTACATCTCAGGAAGGCACTGTACATGTTTTGAGCTTTCTATTTAGCCTAAAGGCAGGTGAGACACACTTTTTCCCACCTTTCCCTGTAACCCAGCATCTTGATGCACTCAGCACCCTGAGTCCTGCTTGGGACTCAGCAGGGTAACCAGAAACCCAAGGTCCCATGTACCCTTCACCAGCAAAAGTTGCTTGTAAAACAGATACAGCTAAAGGAGTCAGGGAGTGGAGGAAGGCCTCCCATAGTCAGTGACTGTCCGGGGTCCCAGAGACCACCTTCCCTGTCAAATGCCACTGAGGCTGCTGCTTATAAAATAAGAATTAATGTTACTTTGCCTTTATCTCATCTTCCCTCTGAGGAGTATTAGGGCACTTTGAACACCCTGTCATTGAGCTTCAGAGATGCCCAGTATTGTTACTCAAGAGAGGGATATTGAGGTGCACAAAACCTGAGATCGCAGAGGAGACCGGTGGCTCAGGCCGAGCGAGGACCCAGGCCTCCTAGCTTCCACTGCAGGGACACAGCATGAGCCCTTAGCCCCTGCTCAATGCCAAGGTCTCAGGAAATGTTTTTCCAAGGACATCTGAGGAAGTACCATAGGATAGAGGCAATTGCAGGCCACCGCCCCATCTGTCCATGACCACTGGGGGAGACTAACTCTGCTGCTGCTGCTTCCTCTCCAGGGTAACCTATGAGGATCCGCAGGCTGTCGGAGGGCTTGCTTCTGCACTAGACAGTCGAAAACAGAGCTCAGAAGGGGTAGGTCTTTAACCCTGTTTTTCTGCCTGGAGTCTTCTGGAAGGAATGTCAGGTGGTTTGGTAAAGCTGGCTGGGTAATTCAGCAGAAGCAGGCTTGCACAGGGGCAGGGACACCCTGGGGGAGAGACCTGTAGAGCCCAGGTAGTACTTCATTGAGTCTTCACCTCACCCTGTGAGATGATGCCACACATGAGCTTTCCAATGCACCCAAGAGGAGACAGTCCCGGGGAGTAGGAGACGGGCTAAGGGGTACCCAGAGAGCAGACAGCAAGCGGGGGGTCTGATCTTAGGAGTGTCCGACTCCAGAATCCCTGCCCTTCCTACCATGGTGGCCCTAAGTTCTCCAGGGGCAGGTCTCCTATGGTCACCTGCCACAGTGCCCCTGGGTTTTCAGTGCTCTGATAAAACCATGGCCTGCACAAGGAAGGACAGTGTGGCCCAAGCCACATCTTGGATGGTCATTTGTTGCTGGGCTGGCAGAGCAGTACCAACCCCATTAGCAGGCACTCGAGGGCCAGGATTTGTTTGAGGAGCTGGTGCAGTTGGGTGGTGGCTGGGAGGGTGTTCTGTGATGGTGCAGGGGTGCAGCACAGTGAAGTGGAGAGAATGGTACGTATTTGGGCGCCCCATGCTTTCTGTACAATTTCAGATTACTAAAGGGGAAGAGATATGTGTCTTAATGCTTCTCATGAGATTTTTCTCTTTTTTCCTAACTAAGAAATGTGTATGGATGCATGTCTGTTTGCAGGGGCAGGGAGGAGGAGGGCCCTTGGAATAGCTGCCAACAACAGCTGGAACTCCTCTCTGGGTCCCCTGGCTGGGCTAGAGAGGGCAGTGATCATCTGTCTACTGGACAGGGAGGCTTGCAAAGGGCTGTTTGCTTCCTGGGTACCAATTTTTTTTAGCCTTCTGAAGCCTCTGTCCAAATGGGCCCAGGCAGGCAGCAGTGCTGGTTTCCAGGGGATGCTCCTGCTTTGAGGGATGGGACTCCTTCATCCACGTGAGGCCCCGCCTGCTGGAGCTGAGGGCATGCATCCCTCTGCACTGGTCACCAGGGGGCGCAGAAGAACCAACAGGCTGCCTTGGGTTCTCAGTGCCCTGCCTTGCCACAGGAGTGGGCAGTGCCACCTGAACCCCTGAGACTAGGACACCCAAAATCAAGGCAGTGCTCATGGCTCTGATTCTCCCATTACTTAGAATGTCCTCCCACCTGCCCCAGGGAGGGCATTAGAGAGCCCAGCTAGGGGCCTACCAGCATACTGCCTGGTGAGGATCTCCCCTCCTCCTGGCCAACCCTGGTCTGGGTTGGGAACAGCCCTGTGCCCCTGTCAGGCAGACCTCATTTGTCCCTGACTCTGTCCATGCCAGGGTGTGTCCTGCTGCACCCCTGGCGTTATCAGTGCTGAGGCCTGGGTCTGAGCCCGGGAGATGTAAGTGACTTCCCGCCCTTCACACATGGCATGTGTGGCTGGACTAGCCCCCTGTTTTCAGAGGTCCTGATGACTCCGGCAGGTTTTCCACACAGTGGTAGACAGATTGCTTTTTTTTTTTTTTTTTGAGATGGAGTCTCACTCTGTCACCCAGGCTGGAGTGCAGTGGTGCAATCTTGGTTCACTGCAGCCTCCACCTTCCTGGTTCAAGCAATTCTCCTGCCTCAGCCTCATGAGTAGCTGGTATTACAGGCACCTACCAGCACACTCAGATAATTTTTATATTTTTAGTAAAGACAGGGTTTCACCATGTTGGCCAGATTGGTCTCGAACTTCTGACCTCAGGTGATCCACTTACCTTGGCCTCCAAAAGTGCTGGGATTACAGGCGGGAGTCACTGCACCCAGCCATCAGATTGCTTTTCATGTTTGCTGCTCAATGGAGCGATGCCACAGCCACAGCCTCAGTGATATGGGGCAGCAGGGCATGTGGGTTGTGTGTGTCTGTGTGTCCACACATATTCTTGCCCACCTGCAGCATTTCAGGTTACCTTGTCCTATCCCAAGCCACGTTGACCTGGAAATGAAAACGAGGCCAAGGGAGAAATTAAGAACACAATAAGGAAGGGGAGAAAATTATGTAGCCACACCTCCAGAAATCAGATCCAGCCAACTCAGTCAAGTAAAGGTCATCCCAGCTACGCAGGAGGCTGAGGCAGAAGGATCGCTCATGCCCACGAGTTTTTGAGACCAGTCTGAGCAATATAGTGAGACCTCATCTCAAATGTAGTATTCAAGACCTTAGAAAAAGAATACACAAGCCACTAGAAAAGAGTAAAAAAGAAAAAGTGCAGGAATAAGCTAGAAAAAAGTAGAAATGCTTTTGTAAAACTGGTTCTTTGAAAAGTTGACCCCCTGCCAACCCTGTCAGGGAATCTAGAGAAGCAGCTCTGGTCAGCCTTCTGTGACCTCCCGGAGATGTCCCAAGGGCACGGGAGTAGTTGCCATGAGTATATGTTATCCTGTTGGGACTCTTGGTTACTAAACTTTTCTTCTTTTTTCCAGGCAGGTAAGGGGGACATGCCAGGGGTGGAGGTTGGGAGCAGGGGCATTACATCTCCTTAAATGGCAAAGGGTCACGTCTGAAGAGTGACTTTTCTGTTTCCACAATATGTGCTATTGACTTCTTTCTCATGGGTCTTGCTGTGACTTTTCTTTCTGAGACTTTTCTCTCCTCGGCCCAGAAGAGAGGTAGAGGTGGGGACTCTGACCTGGAACCCATAGACAGCTGGCTCATAACCCAAGGAATGGTGAGGAGTCACCAGCCGAGCCCAGCCCACTGTCCGCCCCAGCCCCTACCTGCATAACAGCTTACGTGTTCCTCTCGTGACCTGCCGAGCCCTTGCGAATCAGACAGTACAAGGTCACATTCTCTTTCTGACAGGGGTGCCAAACTTCCCCTCCTATTTTTGCATAATCTCCATAAGCACAGATTCCCAGTCCCAGAAATAACCTCTAGTTTTCTGCTGAGGTCCCTGCCTCCTGGCCTTAAGAGTCTGGGACGTTAGCAGGGATGAGGAGAGGGTCCTTTCCTTCCTTTTACTGTCTCTGGAGCTCTGGGCAGTATTCACTTTTCCAGGATGAGCACAAGTTACTGTGGCTTTTGCTTGGGAGGGAACAATTCTAAGGGAACAGACCCAAAGCATCTGACCAGTCAAAGAAGCCCCCTCTAGCCCAGTGCCTGTGAATTTGGCAGTCCTAGGCTTGACAGTTTTTATAATATAAAACCACTAAGTCCCCCAAAAGTATTTGAAACCTGTTAAAGAATACATAGGCCTGGTTTGGTGCCTCATGCCTATAATCCCAGCACTTTGGGAGGCCGAGGTGGGTGGTCCACGAGGTCAGGAGATCAAGACCATCCTGGCCCACATGGTGAAACCCCGTCTCTACTAAAAATGCAAAAATTAGTCGGGTGTGGTGGTACTCACCTGTAATCCCAGCTACTTGAGAGGCTGAGGCAGGAGAATCTCTTGAACCTGGGAGGCAGTGATTGCAGTGAGCTGAGATCGTGCCACTGCACTGCAGCCTGGCAACAGAGCCAGACTCCATCTCAAAAAAGAAAAAAAAAAAATACACAAAACAGAAATCAAAGAAGACAAAGCCTATGGGAGTTCAATCTTATAAATGCAGTTAGTTCTCATGTAGCAGAGCTTTCTTGGCCCACAGCCCTGCAAGGGTCTCTCCCGCCTTGTCTGTTCAGGTGGCCCTGATGCTGGTGCATGGAGACAGGTGAAGTTTGTCTCGGGCTGCATGCCTTGGGATGACCATTTCACCTCTTTCAGAGCCGAGCTCTGTGTCCATGTGGTGGAGCCTGAGCTGGAGAAAACGCAGAGAAGGAAAGATGATGAAAGCAGTGGGAACTTGGGCCTCTCCCTCCAGGTGGGGCGGGGTGAGAGGAATACATAACTGCCCCTAGTGTGCTATGCCAGGCTGTGGCCGGAGGAAAGGCCAGCAGGCCCTAGACTGCAGGCAGCACAGGGGCCACCTGCTTGAGCAAAGTGTGACCAGTGAGCAGGAACTTGGGCCATGCAGGACCACCCAGAGCCATGGGGGTGAGGGGCATCTGCCTGCCACCCAGCTTGGGTGGTGCCCTCTGCACAGCTCTGCTGTCAGCCCGGGCAGGTCTCCCGCCACCTGTGACAGCAGCAGCACACTCCTGCTCTGGGTGAGGAGGCAGTTCCTCCACTGCACCCCAAGCCTGTTCTTAGAGAGATGCGCTGGCCCAGGCCTCTCATTTGCTTCTTCAGGGACAGGCTGGGCTCTGGCCCACATGTCGGGGCCCTTACAGCAGGGCTTCTCGAGATCATGTCCACTCATTGGGAAGATCCAGCCCACGTGTCCTTGTGCCTATTTATCCTGCAAAAAAGGATACTGCCCATACAAACTCCCGTGAGGGCAGCCTTGGCAGCTGGTGGTGGCGCCTGCCTCTGCCCACACAGACTGCCCCCCGCTGCCTGGTCCCCACAGACAGCTCCAGTCTCTAACTTCCCAAAAACAAACGTAACTAACAGCTAACCTGGTGTCTTGCCTGACTGACTGCAGTTTTTTTTTTTTTTGTCTTTACAACAACAAATATTAATTGCTTTGCCTTATTTCCCTTAGTGTAGAAACCTTGAGTCTTTTCAAACCTCCCAAGTACAAATTCTTTACTTGGAAACTTTTTGTACTATTGAGTGAGATCAAAGGCGTTTAGACTTCGTCTCAGAGGGGTGGTACTTGAAGTGTCGTAGGAAGGGATTCACAGCTTCTCTGGAAATAGCATACCTGAGCTAGAGAAATTGTTCCTGTTGCATTGAAAACTGCACAGGTGGGTTCCCTTGTGGGCCTGGGGCTGTGGGAAGCTGCAGAGGAGCAGCTGATGGAACCCTTATGCTCCTGGGTCTCAGGTGTGTGGAAGTTAACTACCACCACCAGGCTTATTACCGGCTGAAGAGAAATGAGGTCTGTCAACGGGCCAGCGCCGGGCGGCTCTCAGGGAGACTCCTAGGCTTGTGCTCTCTCTCCCTGGCCTCTCTAGTGTGAGGTCTTTTTGCCTCTTCTGGCTGCTGATTAGCTTGGGGTGTCTTCCTTATGCAGGGTGCAGCCAGGAAGATACCCTCATAAGTCAAAACAGGAGCAGTGGTAGGTTAGTAGAGTCTGCTGCTGCCAAAACCCAGGTGTGGGTTTGGAGGGCAGGACTCCCTACTCACACCTTGAGGCCCCCAAGGCTCCTCTTACTCTGGAAGGTTAATCCTAACTCCTGGAGCACCAGACACCCCTCTCCCCCTTGGGCAGGCAACCCTCCCTCCTGATCCCTGAGGCAGAGCTGCCCCTGCCTGCAGTTCCAAGTAAGAATCAGCAGACAGTAGCGTGGCTCACCTGCTGCTCACATCAAAACCTGTGGCTTCTGACATCCCAGATGCCTGTCTATGGACTTTGAAAATGGGCAGGGCTAGTCTAACCACTGCCTCGGCCAAGCCAGCCTGGCTGAGCTTCGGGCTGTAGGCTCTACTGGAGGGCTTTCCTGTGCTAGCTTCCTTCCCTTTTCCCTCTTCACATGTCTTCTTCCTTTCTGTCCCCTCTTCCAACTCATACTCTTCTTCAGATCCCTCAGACCAGCCTTCAGCTTGGATCATTGCCCAAGAAAATGCTGAAACGGTGGTACATCAGGCTGGGCGCAGTGGCTCACACCTGTAATCCCAGCACTTTGGGAGGCCAAGGTGGGCAGATCACTTGAGGCCAGGAGTTTGAGACCAGCCTGGCCAACATGGCAAAACCCCATCTCTGCTAAAAATACAAAAAACTTAGGTGGATGTGGTGGCACACACCTGTAATCCCAGCTACTCAGGAGGCTGAGGCACAAGGATCATTTGAACCTGGGAAGCAGAGGTTGCAGTCAGCCAAGGTTGCACCACTGCATTCCAGCCTGGGCAACAGAGCAAGACTCTGTCTCAAAATAAACAAAAATAAAAATAAAACTATGAACATCAGAGCCAACAGCCGCCTTAGGAATCTGCTGGGCCAGCCCCTAGTTTGACAGATGAGGACGCCAAGGCCTCCCAGGGGCCTGGTGACTCGCCCAAAGCTGCATGGAAGAAACAAGAGTCCCCTAGAACAACACAGTGCCCCTCCACTAGCCAGGGCCCGCTTCCCTCCCATCGGCCTGACAAGGAGTGCGTCCTCGGCCTCCCACAGTTTCTTTAGTTCATATTTTCCAAGCAGTGTACATGTTTAGTCTGATTCTGATAGCACCTACATTATTAGAAGGGACTTTGCCCTGTTGTCATACTCAAGGCATTTATTTACCAGGACAAGAGGGTTAGATGCTAAGGTTTTGTGTCCGGCCACAAGAAAGTCAGTTTTAGTGTATGTTACATAAGCTTAACTGTTAGCCAGCAAGCTGCTCCACCATGGTTCACGCCCCGAGGCCAAGTGCCTTCCATATTGTAATGAGTCACTTCCAATCATTTCTGATATCCCCGGGTTTCTGAATTAGAAAACAGAAGCACCAACCTGGGAGTTAAGGGTTCTGAGTCATTAGTATTGAAAACCAAATACAACCTAGCAAGTGCCAGATGAGGACATTGAGGCCAAGCATTGCTCAGACTTCTGTCCCCTACTCTCCACCCAAATCTCTGAGGCTTCTTAGGATAGAAGAAATTTGGGAGCTCTCAGGTGAAGAAAGTGGGGTCCAGAGAGAAGCAACTCACCCCAGGTCCTGCCACCAATGAGTGTGAGGGTCCAAATGGACCCCACCCAGTGCCCTCTAGGGCTTGGGCTGGAGGATGCCATTCCATAAACATACCACTTATTTGGAAAAATCTAGAACAGGGAAGAAAAGGGTTCCCATGATCCAACTTTTGGGAAACTCTTTGAGGGGGTGAGGAATTTCTTAAGTGTCATTGTTTATTTTCTGAGCATGCTGGCTCTCAAGATTAATCTCCAAAGAAGAAAAGTAGAGCATGATCCCAGGCTTAAAGGATTTGTTCTTCAGCAGCAACAAAACAATTACACGATAAATCTGAAGGTTCAAGGCCCCGACCCCTTAGTGTCTTTATTCTAGCTTTTGCAACACATTGGAAAGCTCAGGACATCTAATCTCAGTTTCTCCTAAGCGAACGAAAGTCGGTCAGGTGTAAAGAAAGGGCTGGTGTGCATTCTGACCGCTCATGTGGGGGTGTTTTCTCTCTGGAGACGCTGCTGACTTTCTGAGCTTCAGTTCTGGGGACTCAGCATGGCATGTGTCCTCCCAGAGGCCAGGCATTCTGACTTACAGGCATGGAGAGTATGATAACTGGCATGCCCCGTTCCAGGAATGTGCCTGCCAGCAAGCACAGAGTGGCAGATCACACCTGTGTGCCCTACAGCTTTTTGATGGGCAAGGTAGTGCCCGCCTTAGGCATTGTTAGCACGTCGATCCGTCATTTGTGTTCCACCTCACAGTGAGGACGCACATGCGTCTTGTCCCTAGGTTTCATGTCTGGGTGATGAGACTCCCTGGTGCCTTTTCAATTCAATATTCTTTTTTTTTAGACGGAGTCTCACTCTTGTTGCCCAGGCTGGAGTGCAATGGCACAATCTCGGCTTATTACAACCTCTACCTCCTGGGTTCAAGTGATTCTCCTGCCTCAGCTTCCCAAGTAGCTGGGATTACAGGTGCATGCTACCACGCCCAGCTAATTTTGCATTTTTAGTAGAGACTGGGTTTCTCCATGTTGCTCAGGCTGGTCTTGAACTCCTGACCTCAGGCAGTCTGCCCACCTTGGCCTCCCAAAGTGCTGGGATTGCAGATGTAACCCATCGCTCCCGGCCCAATTCAACATTCTTAAGTCACCAGTAAGTCAAAGAAATAATGGGCAACACAGACTCTTCTTAATCTGATCAGTGACTGGCTTGGGCCTTTCTGAAAATGATCTTGTGGGCTTCCCACGTTGGGTCTGAAGTTAGGACACAGAGTACATTCCTCAGAGCAAGGGACCAGCCGAACTCACTGAGGGAGTGAAGAGCTCTGGTGGCATCGCAGACACCTGCTCAGAGTGCTGGGTCCCAAACCACCTGGGGCCCCAAACCACCCTCCCCAACCAGCAGCAGCACGTGTCAACCTCCAGGACTGGAGTTGTCACATCACTGCTGCTGATACGTGTTCTTTGCTTTTTTCCTTTGTGAGGGTCGTGTTATTTTTTACATTTGATAGACACTGAGGTATTCCTTTTACTGCTTATTTTTACATTAGTCTTACCCTAGATCATGGCATTAGGGTGAAGCCTGCTATAGACACAGTGCTGGCATTTTTTAATAGAAATGGTGAGCCCTAGGAGGGTACTTCCCAGAGCCAGGGTAGGTGAGGAGGTGATGAAGGGCCATCACCCCATTTTCCTAGGCTGGGAGCCAACATTCCATTAACATGGCTTCTAGGGAGTTAAAGGTTACCTTTACTCCTTACCACGTCATATTTGACACATGGATTTTTCAGAGTCTCTGTTCCTGAGGCGCTTGGCACAGTGGCCCAAGCAAGGTGGCTATTTGAGCACCCCCGAGGTACACCTTAGTTCGCCTGGAAGCCACCACCTCTCTGGCTCTGGCTGCTGCACCCAGTGCTCAGCTGAACTCGGTTTCTCTGACTCCTGAAGCACAGCCAGCCACTGAGCACAGCGAAGAAGGGGCGAGACTAAAGGGAGCTGCGGCCTTCAGGGCTGCTTCATTAATTTCCCCAAAGAGACACATAGAAGACTAAAGCCCCACAGGCCCCTTGGTCATCAAAGCCCTCGTTTTTTGCTGTGTTTCTGTTGATGGTAAAATGTGCCTGCCTCTGTCTACCAGGCCACACCCAGTCCAAGGGAGCGCGCACCTCCTCCAGTGCCCCTCTCCACTCAGAAATGCGCCAGGATGCATTTCGAAATATCTTCAGCTGAGCAAACAGACCCCTACATCCCCCAGGGCTGGTGCTGCCCGCCCTCCTGAGCACCTGTACCCTGCTCTGGGCGGGCGGTCACTTGGCCTCCTCTGGGTTGGGCCTGATGGTGGACAATCACAGTGGCTGAGTTCAAAATCAACCTGCATGACAGCACCTTCCTGGGGTTAGAAGGCGCTTTGCAGCCCAGGGCTGACCCGGCAATATGAGAGTGGAAACGCATAGTCAAAAAGTTCTCCATTTGAAGAACATGTACAGCCCCCTTCCTTCCCGCTGGCCCTGCCAGGCAGCCTGCTTCTTCTCATTCGCTCCTCATTGCTTTCCTCATCTGCCATCTCACACACGGCTGCCCCATGTTGCCCCTGTGTGCCGTGCAGTGGTGTTTTTTTGCTCTGTGTACGTTTTGGTTTCATTTGGGGTTGCTGTTGATGATTTCCTTTGTTCGGTGTTCTGTCTCCCTCGCTGGCTGTGTGGGGGCTGCCTGGCCCGCCGCTTGCCGCCTCCATAGATCCCCGTTGCGCAGCCCTCTGTCATGGACGACATTGAGGTGTGGCTCAGGACGGACCTGGTGAGACTCGACTTTTATATTTCATGTGTGGGGTGTGGAGCGGCAGAGACTCTTCTGAGGACAGGCCTTGGGGGAGAGTCGGCGGGGGCTACACCCCTGTCTGGGTTGGTGGAGAAGGGAGGTCTGGGCAAGCTCCGTAGCTCCCCCTCCTCCCCGACATCAGCCCATAGCCGCAGGTGCTGCGGTGGCCTCCCGGCCTGGGGAGGCCAGCTGTGCTGGGGCCAGGCTCTGGGCACAGCCTCCCTCACCCACGCAGACCCAGCCCTGGCCGGCTCCAAAACACACACTTGCCTTCCCCCAAGTTTCTTTTCCATTTTAGATGTGTGTGCGTGCTTTGGTTTTCGGGGGAGGGGGTGGGGGAGCATGTTTTGTTTTGTTTTGTTTTTTGTTTTCTTTTTCTTTTAATTGTGAAGTATACACACGGTGCTTTTGTTTTTTAATTCGCTGTCATCCCCCTCCTGCCTTCCTAATTTTTGATTTAAAAGAACCCCTGCCCCAAAGACCCATTGTCTCCGTCCTCGGAGATAGGGCTGGAAGATGAGGATACTATGCATCTGAAAATGGCAACAGGTCCCAAGAAAGGGGAGCTGCAGTGGCTGTGATGACACCTGCTGGTCCTTCCCTTTGTTCTTTCAGTCTCAGCAGCGCAGTGGGGAGTCAGGGTGGCAGGCGAAGAAGTGCACTCTGGGAAGTGGCTTGCCCAGAGTCATGGGCTAGTTGGATTCTACCCCAGAGCTGGAGACACCTCATCTCCCTCCTAGCTGCCTACTCTGCAGGGTGTCTTGTCCCCAAGCAGAAGAGCCTGTTGAGTTCTTTAACCACAGGGTCAATCAACCTGGCTGTCTGTGGGCTGGTGACCTGACCCCTCCCACGCTAGGACAGCAGGCCTCAGGTTGGGGCCTCTTGCTGCCCTGGGCCTCCTCCCCAGAAGGTCAGGTTTTCCAAAGACATGCCTTGCCAAAGGAGGCAGCTGCCAGGGTGTCAGGGAGGAAGAACACACCCCGGGACATCTTTCCCAAGGGGATACCTCGAAAATAAAGTGCTCCTGTCACAGAAGCAAGGCAGGAAGGACCAAGGTCCTTAACTTCTAAGGGGGACCCCAGGGTCCAGACAGGGAAGGGATGTGTCCAGTAAGGCTACATAGCAGGTCAGTGGTAGAGCCAGGAAGGACCCAGGTCTCCTAGCCCAGCCCAGAGCTCTGTCACTTCCCCATCCTGCCCCTTCCCGATAAGGCCCTGCCCATGCAGGCCCCCGGGACCCCCAGGAGCTTAAGACACACCGTGTTCTCCAAACAAAATCAGATCTGATGCACTTTAATTTCTGAGTGCACAGAGCCTCCATGCCTCCTTCAAGAGCCGGCAGCAGGTGACAGAATCTGGGCCACAAGAGGAGGCTGGTGCAGCTCCCAGGAGGCTGCGGGACATGGCTTCTGGAGGCACAGCCTCCACTGCCAAAGCACCTACTGAGTGACAGGCCCTGTGCTGTGGGCTTTGTGGCCCTGAGACATCCAGGCTGCGTGCAGTTTCCAGCTATTGGTGTGAACAGTGTCTTCCCAGAAACCCCGTGGCTGGCGTGAAGTGGGTGTTGTGCTGGGCACGCGTGACCCTGCGTGTGCTCAGGCTCAGCTGCTGTGGCTATTGCTCTGCGCCTCTCCCTACAGCCTCGAGAGTGCTGAAGGCGAGATCCGCCCTCCACAGCCGAGGCAGGAGAACCGGCCTGCACCGTTTTTGGAGTTTTCTTTCCAGCCCTTCTGGAGGATCAAAACCTAAAACATATTTGAATTTTTTTGCTTTTTTTTTTTTTTTTTTTTTAAAAAAAAAGCTTCTATTACTCCAATTAGAAGAGCAGTATTTTGCACAGGAATCTGGAAACAGGGAAAATTAGGAAATTTTGTTCAGGCTCCCCTGGGCAGTGCTGCCCTGGGGTGGCCATGGGCAGACAGGTGGCTGGGCCGGCAGTGCTGGGACCAGTGCCCTAATTCCATTCTCTCTGCTTCTCCCACAGAAGGGCGATGACCTGGAGGAGGGTGTCACAAGTGAAGGTATGGCCTGGCCAACGGCCTTACAGCCCCCATTTGTTGCTCCTGCCCCAGGCTGCACAGGGCCTGCCCCCGCGTCGCCTTGGAGCCTCCACTGCCAGAGCACCTGGTGCCAAGCCCTGAGCCGTGGGCTTCACAGGTGGCTTGGTCCCACCCAGGTCTTATGCTGATACGGGAAGTGTTATTTCTCTTATCTAGTTTATTGGGAAACAGAGGTCGGAAAGAACATGTGACTTCCGCCAGGTTCCAGAGCTAGTGAATAGTGGGTGCAGATTGCCACCGGATCCCCACCCACAGGTGCTCCGCCCAGCTCAGACATGCGCAGTTTGTCAGGGTGTGCAGCAGCACCCTTGGGCCACTGAGCCAGAGGGAGGAGCCTCTCCGGGGCCTCAGCTGATGGGCTGAATGGGAGCAGCGGGGTCTTAGTTCTCCCGCGCGGCCACCCCCACATTCCCTGCCCTTCACATCCTGCCCTCGAAATTCATCCTGCCCCACTCCACCCACCTGCCCGTGCTCCTGTCCCCTCTCCAAGTCTGCCAGACCCTGTGGTCAGACAGCTCCATGGGAAGGGAACCATCAGGACCCCGCTCCCTAGGCCTTATCAGTGGGGCACTACCCCCTCTCCACTGCCTTCCTCGGCATCTCCTCAGTCTCCCCTGTCGGTGGGCAGGGGTGGGGTACATGGGATGGTCCCTACCTGGTTAATCAGGAGCCGGCCCCTCCAGCTCACACTGCCCCACCCCCAGTGCTGATCTGGAAAATGGACAAAACCCCAAGTCAGCAGTAGGATGAGTGCTCTAGGCTGTGTTTTCCAGAGCCTCTCCCTACAGGCCTGGAGAGCTGGGCACAGCCAGGACCTTCCCCCCACACTGCAGCTTATGAAGCCCTCCCCACCCACTTGCTCCTAGGGTGACTTCATGCCTGCCCTAGAGGAGGAAACTGAGGCCGGGGAGTGGAAGGCTGTGCTTCCTCTGGTGGGCAGCCCTCACCAACCCTAACCCTTCCTTGGTTTGTATTGCAGAGTTTGACAAATTCCTTGAAGAAAGAGCCAAAGCTGCTGAAATGGTTCCCGACCTCCCCTCGCCCCCCATGGAGGCTCCTGCCCCGGCCTCAAACCCTTCTGGCCGGAAGAAACCAGAGCGGTCTGAGGATGCCCTCTTCGCCCTGTGAGCGGGGCTGTGGTTTGCCTCCCCAGATGGCGGGTCCCCGCCCACACCCTCTGGACACCAGGCACTGGCCACTCCTCCATCCCCAGCTCCACAGGGCCTGCACACCCGTGTCTCCATGGAAAAGCCACCGTGTCTGCTCCCAGGCCTCCCACTAGTCAGGACCAGCTTTAGCCACCTTCTGTTCTCTGAGTGGTGGGACAGCTACAGACAGAGACTCCCACCCCTCCCACCACGGGCCCCTCTGCCCATGTTTCCTCCCAGGAAGGGCGGGCAGAGCGGCCCAGCCCCAAGCAGGGCAGCCCCGCCCCAAGCAGTGCAGCCCCTTGGCAGTGCTTCCTGAGCAGACCAGCGGGACTGTCTTTCCTCCACCTGCCCACAGAGAACGAGCAGGCCTGGCCCCACCCTGCGCTCACCTCTGCCTGGCTCAGCAACCTTCTCAGGCACCCTCGCTCTTGTGCCCCTCTCTCCCCAAAGGGGCTTGGTGGCACTTCTGGAAGAGCAGGGTGTGGCTGCGCCCATGGGCTGGTCTCCCTTCTTGGACTTGTCACCTTGTGACGCTTGGCTTTTTGGCATTTGAGAAGGTTCTGTCGGGTGTTCACGGAGGGGGGGTGCTTCTCACCTTCTTGACCCTCTCTCTGTCACTCAGCTGCTAGCCCAGGCCTCACACCCGAGCTGGCTCAGTAGCCAAGCCTGGTACCAAGGAGCTCTGCAGGCTCCCAGGGCAGGGAGAGGGCGAAGGGCAATTGGGAGGGCAGCAGGCAGCCCACAGATGGTGGCCATGTGGCACGCTGCTGGGGCGACACTACCAAGAAACCAAACTGCCACGTGCACACCGCAGGCCCACACGCACACACCTGGCCCTCGCTTGCGGAGGGGCTTGTCCTGGAGGCGGTGCTCGGGCTTGCCTGGGGAGGTGTCTCGGGTGTGCACATGGGCCACACTCAGGGTTGTGGCCTGGCCCATCGCAGCCTCGCCCCTCTGCCTCCAGAGCCAGCAGCAGACAGCTTTGCGGCATGCTTGGAGGTTCCAAATGACAGAGAGGCCCGAGCAGCACTGAGGCCCCTGCCCTGCTCCCTGGCATAGGCCTGGGCCTACTTGCACAGACTCCTGCCAGCCTGGCCACAGCTTACACTCTCCCCACAAGCTGATCCTGAAGGCAGACAGAGCTTAGGGCTGAGCAGCTAGGGGCTGGTAACATGTACTCCCACCCCGTGTCCTCACTGGTGTGTCTCCTTGCCATGGGCAAGGGACTTATGGGTCATGCTAGGCCCTGGTCCAGCCAGACACCCCCACACTCCCCACCAAGCTGCTGTTGCTCCGAAGGAGAAATCTGCAGCTGTGCGCACCCCTGTGCGTCTCAGGCCCAGCTCGCTGGGTCAGTGTGCTCCTGTCCCCTCCAGCATGCACTGCCTAGGTCAGCACGGGTTCCCTACCCGTAGTGCAGTTAGCCCTACCCACCTGGCAGGACAGGCCAGACCACCAGCTGAGCAGGGAAAGGGGGCTGGGCTTGACGGGAGAAGAGACCAGTGACACGGTCTTTGGGGAGCATTTAGGATGGTGACTTCAGCTCGGGGCTGTGCTGAGCACAACAGGAACGTTCAATGGAGAGCAGGCACTGCCCGCCCCAGGACCCCGTGCCAGGCCAGCGGCCCTCCAGCTTCCTCCAGAGAGGAGACCTCGGTCTGGCTGAAGGCAGGACTAGCTGGGATGTCACACTGTAGTTCCTTGGGTTCAGCCAGGAAGCTCCTCTGTGGAGACTGGCCAGCCTGATTCCACCCCTGTCCTCTCTGGCAGCACATGCCACACCTGGCCCCTTGGCTCCCTGGTGCTTGGTCAGCCCCTGCCCCTCTCCTCAATGTTTCTCAAAGGCAGAACCCCCGAGGCCAGCTTGAATGTGCAGACTTCTGAGGTCGACTGGTTTCACTCCAGCTGCGGAGAAGGCGGCTGGCTGCCTTTGGGTTGTCTCTGAGGCCTTGCCAGAGCTGGGCCTGCGGGTGGTGGGTGGCCGAACCTCAGGCAGCCATTGCTCTGCAGCCTCAGCACTGCAGCCCAGACCCAGTGTCCGCAGAGGGAAGAGCCAGCCTCCCTGCTTCATGAAACAGGAAGTCCCGGAAGGTCAGGAGCCTGGAGGCTCTAAAAGGAACAGGGCTTCTGCAGTGTGTGAAGCTGAGATAGGTGCCCTCCTGGGGAGCCCCCAGTCACCCCGTGGGTACCTGTTCTTCATACCCACGCCCAGAGCTGCCCCACCCTAGCACCAGTGCCAGTGCCAGGGGCAGCAGGGAGTGGTGGATCCCTATGGGCTGGCAGGAGGCCATTGGCCATGCTGACAAGTGTCACCTGCCTTCCTGGTCTGGAGCCACCCCTCGGGTGGCTTTCAAGCACCTACTTGCACCTCCTGTCCAGAGGTAGCCTGCCCCACCTGTAGACAGAGGGGCCACGTGCTTGAGGCCCGCACAGGAGGCAAGTATAGCCCCGGTGCCCCAGAGGGGGTTCTGCTCAGCCCTGGCGAGATGTCCTGTCCCAAGGCCTCTGCTCCCACTCCCCACCATCTGGGGAGCACAGCCCCCAGGCTGCCTGGTCCAGGAAGGGGGCGCAGCCCTGCTGGGAAACCTGGACTCTCAAGGGCCACCAGCCTCTCCATGAGTGTTAGAAGCCACAGATACAGTATATACTTAATTACACTAAATTATTGCTGGGATTCCTCATAAGCACTAATTATACCTGATTATAGGTTAAAATATTTATTTTGTCAAAATATTTTCTTGGGAATGTGTTTAACCCTTTCTGTGTTCATTGTGTGCTGAGATGTGAAAACTAACCATTCCCTCCTGCCTACCTTTTTGGCCAGTGGGCAGCAGAGAATGGTACTTTGTGCAGTTTGGCTGCTGGCACCGTGGGCTTTTGGCCCGCCTGCGGCAGAGTGGTCCCTACCAGGGCAGCCCCCAGGCACTGAGCAGGCTGGCTGTGTCCAGGCTGGGAGAATGACCGGCTGGCTTACCACTGTGCATGGGACAAGGAGCTCTGGAGCCTCAGGGGGTTGCTGCTGGCCTGGGCCAGAGGGAAAGGTGACCATCCGTCTGTCCTGTCTTTCTGTCTTTTAGCGCCTCCATGTGAGTGATGGTGCCTTGGTTCACTGGCCTTCCCCCACCGCCCCACCCCGCCACCCTGTGGTCTTGGGGCCTGTGCTGTCACTCCAGCCACTGGGGAGGAGAGGCCCCAGGCTGGAGACTTGGGGCAAGGACTCCAAATGGCCCAGGGGCAGCAGACGTTGACAGGGCAGCTGCTGCTGATGCCCACGCTCCTGCCCGCCTCCTTCCCGCTGCCACACCCCACTTTGGGCCCCGCACACACACGGCTGACTCAGTCGGGCCCAGCCGCCTGGATGGCTCGGGGTAGGCCATGGGTCTTCCTAGGGCCAGGCCAGCCCTGGGCAGCACTCCTCCTCAGGAGGAGCAGTGTGGAGGAGTGCTTGCTTGCAGCCTGGCCTCAGCCTCTGGCACTGCTAGGGTGGCCTGGGAGCCTCTCCACTGTCAGCTGTGGGGATGTCTGACCCACTTGGGTTACAGCCAGTCTTCCCCACCCAGAAAGAAGTGTTTCCACCTCAGAGACATTGCCTGTCAGCCCCTGAAGTGCTCACCTCCCCTCTCCCGTGCCTGTCTCCAGCCCTTCCTGTCTGCGGGGTCCACGTCAGGCTTCCCCTGCAGCCACCGGCCGCAGGGAGCAGGCGTCAGCCCGACTCAGAACTGCTTCTGTCTGTCCATACCTTCAGGCTCTCCCAGAGAGGGGGGTGGATATTTATTTCCTAAAGTTTGCACTTAATTTGTGAGAATTCTCAGGATTGTCGGGGGCTACTGAAAAGAGGAATGTGCTGAATGTTGCGTTTGCTGTCCACTCGTCCCAGAAGTTTAGTGTTCTTGTCACTGTCATGTGTGTCTGTGGGCAGAGCTGGTTCTGGAGGGTGGGTCAGTGCACCCGAGGCTCAGAGCGTCCATCCACCCCACTGGCCGTCCTTCCAGATACCCTCTCTCTAGTTGGGTTCTTGCATGTAAAATACTCCACAATAAATAAATAATTGAACAAAGGGTGCCTGCATGGTCTGTTGAATCAGCTACGACTATCCGAAGGGCCAGTTTTGACCACCTGCTTTCTTTAAGCAGGGGTGGCCATGGGGACCCTCAGTCCACCTGTCCCCACTGCCCAGGCTGCCTGAGAGCTCCAGGACCCAGTGCAGTGGTGTTCCTGGGTCTCACCCCAGGTCCCAGATGGGCAGGAAGGAGTCCACTCACCCTTGCCCAGGGCACCCAGGCCTTGGGCAAGCATGCCTGAGCCACCCCTGACCCACTTTAAGCCTCAGCCCCCATCCTCAGCTGGGTTCCCACAGCTTGGGTGGGCGTCATCTGCAGAGCCTGTGCTGGGCACTGAATTTGAGAACTGCTGCTCCAAGCCAGGTAGACGTCACACTTTCTTTAACAGCTCTACTGAGCAACACTTCACATAGCATACAATTTACCCATTTAAAGTGTACAATTAGGTAGTTTTTAGAATATTCGCAGGGTTGGGCAACCATCACCACAACCAAACTGAGAACATTTTTATCCCCCCCAAAAGAAATCTGTCTCCTCCCATCCCCAAAGCCTTTAGGAAGAAGACTTTCTAAAAAGCCTTCTTTCCCCCTCTCTCCTTGTCCTGGAGGTGGGCGCCTGCAGCCCTTTGTTGTAAGGCAGCTGTCCTGGAAGCAGGCCCCAAGACGCAGTGGCAGGCCCAGAGGCACAGGGAGTCACGAGGGGTGCATTGTGGGAGCCTGTAGGACCTGTGCCTTCTCCAGGTGGCTTGGGAGGCCAAGGGCCCTTTCATCCCTTCGCTGGGGCTTAAGGATGGACCTCAAGTTGGGGTGGACTCACCAAACCCCTAGTGAACCTGGAGATCTGCCCAGTCTCTCGCTATGCCAGTGAAGACACGGAGGACCAGAAAGAGCTATAGGCTTGCCCCAGGCTGTACAGGGAGTAGTGGTGGAACCAGCAGCCAACCCAGCCAGAGCCAGACCTCCCAGACAGGGCCATGGATGGGCAGGAAAGACATCAATTCCATTGCCAAGAGATAAAGCTGCCCCAGGCACCCTCAGCAGCAGCCCTTCTGGGAGGGTGGCTCAGGAGGGGCTCCCTTGCCCACTGATCGGAGGCAGGTGGTCATGGTAGGGGCCATGCTGGGACCACCACCATCACCAGTCATAACCAGGCACAATCAATAGATGGTCACTGCAGTGAGGACGGAGAGGGCCAGAGATGGGAGTGACACACGGAGGGCATAGACTTGGACACAGACAAACTCCTGGGCTCTCCCAGTCTTCCCTCCTCAGCCCTTGGATGGAGAGCTGTTTTCCATCCCCAGAGATCTGGGAGGGGCTGCGTGGAGAACTGTGGTTCCTTCATGGCTCACAATGCACCTGCCCAGGAAAGGAGAAAGAGGGATTCTTTTCCAAACCACCTCTTTTTCAAGAAAAGGGGCTCCTTTGGGTCCTGGTGGTAGGGGGAAGGGCTGAACCTGAGACCTTGGATAGGTTTACATGACCCACCCAGAAATTCCACCAGTTTATTTTAGAGGAGCCCCTGTCAGAGCTTTTGGGGCAGAACCCAGAGGAGTCTGTCTAGGGCCTCCAAGCTGAGACCCTTAACATCCCAGAAAGCAAAATCTCTACTCTCAGCACTAGGGAGTGGACTCCATTGTCTGCTGCCACCTCCTGTCCACCCCATGCCTATCTGGGGTTGCAGGCTTAACTGTAGGTGTTGAGTAAGTCACTGTCTCACTCTGCTCTTTACTCTCCTGATCCATAAACTGGTATAGTGGCTGGTCAACCCAGTGCCCACAGGGGCCTTATTACATTGATTTCCTCACTCTCTCTTCTGCCAGCAGAACTCACCCCGTTCAATATGCACTTGGCCTCTCCCCAAAGAGCCAGTTACCCCCCAGGGAACAGGTATCAGTCTTCCTCAGTCTTTGTGAGCTACACCTCTCATTGTGCAGCAATCTTTGGGGTTCAAGTAGCTCTTTTGTGGAGGGCATGTTCAGTGACTCATGGTGCCCACATGAGTGTGAACCTCCAGGGCAAAGCTGGCCATGGAGGCTCAGAGAGGGCTGGAAAGAACTTGCCCAGCTCACTGCAGACCTCAAGCGGGAAAGAGAGCACGAGGGTCACCTAGGACCAGAATCTTCCACGTCCACAGTCATCTCACCCCATTATGTACAGATGGAGAAGGGGAAGGGGGGACTCAGGCTCTGAGCAGTCTCTTCCCTCCTCCTGGTGCCTCGGCCATAATCTGGGCAGGGCCCAGCCTGTGGGGCAAAGATTTGTTTCCTTCGGGGCAGAGACGTAACCCAGCTTGGCTCCTACAGCAGTGAAGGCTATGCAGGGCCAGCCAGGGCGGCAGGAGGCTCTGGGAGTGGGGAGGGGTTTCAGTAGCCTAGGCAATGGCGAGAGTGGCCAACCCAGTCTTCCTGCCCAGTGCCTGCCCTACCACCCACCGCTGAGCTCCGGGCACCAAGGGCATGGCTGGACAGGACCAGCGGCCTGGGAAGAGGCCCTGCCTGCGCTGGACGCCTGCCTGAAAAGGCTCGGAACCCACAGAAGCTGCCTCCCAGTCTCCAAGAGGCTTGGAGAGGAAGCGGGGGAGACGCGAACCCCTATCTCCCAGTTGGCAAAGCCGAGGTCGGGCGGGGGCCGGGCTGAGCGACTTGGGCGGAATCCTCCGCTCTGGGGGCGCCACGCAGTCCCGGGTGGGGCAGTCCTAGGTTAGTCCGCCCGGTGCCCAGGACGCGCACCTGGCGGCAGTCCCGGCCAGGTGGCTGGCCTGGGGGCTGAGCCCAGCCGGTCCCCGCCGCGCACCCCTCCGCCTCCCCGGGTCGAGCGGGCGCAGCGCATGTGACCCTGGGCCGGGCTCCCGGGAGTTACGCGCTGACGCCGCGTCACCCCACTCCGGGCCGGGCGCCCATTGGCTGCGCCGTGCCCGGGGGGTTGGGCTGGTCTGGCTCGGCGCCCCGGCTCCCCTGGGTCTCCAGCCGCTGCCCTGGCCCGCGCGCCAACCGGAGCTGGCCCGACTCTCCCGCTGCTTCCAGCCCCGACAAAATCAGGGGCAGCAGTGCTGGGGAGATCCTGGGCAAGTCGCTTCACCGCCCCGCTCCACGTGCCTCAATTGGCTCACCTGTAAAATGGGATGGTAACAGCCTCAACCGCCCGAGGCTGTGGGGAGGAGGGAGTGGGTTTAAAGAGCACTGGGCACGCTGTAAGCGCTCAGCGATTGTAGACGGTGCAGAACCCGCCGGGCTGGGGTCACCGTGGACCAGGGTGGATCCCTGACCCCTGATAGGCACACCCGAAGAGGGCTTGTGTCCACGTTCCTTGGGTGTGCTCAACGTTCCCCAGCCAAGCGGGTCCCGTTTCGAGGTCTCAGGATCTTTGAAGGGAGGAGCCGCCAAGACAAGCATGTTCCCCCTGAAAAATGGATCCCCTCTCCTGGCTTCCCCTACCCTCACCTTGAGGGTTGCTCTGGTAATCCCAGGCTGTGAGGCAAAGATTTGTTTCTTTAGTGGCAAAGATGTAAATTCCTCCCACCCCCACGTCGGACTGTTCCCCATGGGGGTTTCAGTTTGATTTTCTGGGCTGCGGGTCTCCTGTTGATTTTGGCTTATCTTCTTTCCCTCTCCCCTAACTCCTCCAGTTATGGAGTGCATATTTATTGAGCTATACTATTTACATATGTGGTAACCCATTTAAAAAATGGTGAGGCGGTCCGGGGGCAGTGCTGTAATCCCAGCACTTTGGGAAGCCGTGGTGGGCGGATTACTCGAGGTCAGGAGTTTGAAAGCAGCCTGGCCAACATGATGAAACCCCATCTCTACGAAAAATACAAAAATTAGCTGGTGTGGTGGTGTATGTCTGTAATCCCATATACTCTGGAGGCTGAGGCAAGAGAATCGCTTGAACCCGGGAGGTGGAGGTTGCAGTGAGCTGAGATTGCGCCACTGCACTCCAGCCTGGACAACAGGAGACTCTGTCTCAAAATCAGCAACGACACACAAAAAAGGGATAGTCGGTTGTGGTGGCTCAGGCCTGTAATCCCAGCACTTTGGGAGGCTGAGGTGGGTGGATCACCTGAGGTCAGGAGTTCAAGACCAGCCTGACCAATATGGTGAAACCCCATCTCTACGAAAAATACAAAAATTAGCCAGGTGTGGTGGCATGAGCCTGTCATCTCAGCTACTCAGGAGGCTGAGACAGGAGAATCGCTTGAACCTGGGAGGCGAAGGTTACAGTCAGCCAAGATCCTGCTGCTGCACTCCAGCCTGGGCTATAGAGCGAGACTCTCAAAACAAGAAACCAAACCAAACAAAAAACAGTGAGGCAGATCTGTTGCGATGATGACTCTGAAACACCCTCCCTGCCTCTGTAGAGTGACTGAAGGAAGGGTTAGTCCCATTTTACAGATCCAGTAGCTGAGGCTCAGAATGAGAGGTAAGTGGTTCCAGGTCACGCAGCAAGTAGGTGAAAACCCAGGTCACCTGCCTAGCTCTGAAGAAAGTGGTGTTGAGGCTTTGCTGAGCACTTCCTACCCCACCCCTCTCCCTGGGAAGGGCTGTTTAAATTTTCAGGGAAGTCACCAGCTTCCTGCATCCTCCCGAGTATTGGTGGGGGTGGGGCACTGAGAAGCCAGCTTCATTCCCAGCGTTCTCCAGCAGTGGTTCATCTGGAGGGAGTGGGTCCTGTGTGGACCCTTGAGTGGGGCTGCCTGAGGAGATGTGGTTTGGCGACCCCCATGACTCTGGCGTTCCTGTTCTGGGTAATTTTCCATCGCAGCCACTTCTGGGAGAGGAACAAAGAGAGCTGCATGTCCAAGCCCAGGGACTTGGCTCCCCCACACACCCCTTCTAACGTGCACCAGGAATTTTACTCCTGCTTAGAGTGTGGTCAGACCATATCTGGAGTCTGAGCAAGGCAGTCTGCAGGATGGCTTGACTCATTAAGGCCCAGGGTCCAGTGGGCCTGAGGCCCAGGCCCTGATGAGTTTCCTTGGCTGCCCTCCACCAAGGGTGCTTCTGTCTGCTTGCATACTTCTAGGGACAGGGAGCTCACTGTCTTATCACATTCAGATAACTGAAAGTTAATTCTGGTTTATTTCAACTCACCTCATTGGGACCCCTTCCCTCCTTCCCGCTCCACCTGGCTCTGTCCCTAGGCCACAGAACTGGGTATGGTTTCCGGCCCTCTTCTCAGCAGGGCTGCCTGCTCTGACCTAGTCCCAGCTGTCACGGTCCACGGCAGCCTGGCTCTGATCTAAAGCTCAGCCAACTCTTCCTTGTGGACCCTGTCTTGGCCACTCCCAGGAACAAGCACCAAATTTGGGGTCAGACAGCCCTGGTGCCAGTAGTCCTTGGGTACCCGCTTCCTCTGTCAGGAGCTGCACTGGGCCTACTGGGGTCCTATCCCTACGGCTGGATCTGGGAGGAAACCAGATGAAGACGACAGGAAATTCCAGCCTCTTTCTTCGGTCACTCCTGTCTTCAGAAGGCCAATCTCCTGGTTTCTTTGGAGAGAGGGCAGGCTGATCTCCACATTGTCACTTGCCTCCCAGCCCGCCCGTGAGGAAGCATCATTAGGCCCACGTTACAGATGAGGGAAACCGAAGCAGAGTGATGTAACTGGCCCAGCAGTTACATCAGGTCTGCTCACAACACAGCAGGCCTGGGACCCCTGTAACTTGGATCCTGGTCTGTCTTGTTCTCAAGAGTGAAATCTAGGAAGTGAGGAAGCTTTGGTTTGTGATGGGCCCAGGCCTGGGGCTTCCACTCAGCTCCTTGCTTGGTGCTGGAGAAACAGAGGCCCAGAGAGAGGACTTGGTTTACCCGCGTTCCCGCAGCAGCCGGCCAGAGGCCGCTCTGCCATGGTGCGCGAGGCTGGATAAAATGAAAGACTGGAGGGCGCTCTGGAGGAGGGGCCCGCTGAGGGCAGATTTGTGGCGCAGACCGGGGATCAGGGGTCCCCGCTCTCTCAAGGTGGGGCGGGGCCGTCTATCTGGGAGGGCGGGGCCTCTCCCGAAAGGCCCCGCCTCCGCCTCCACCGCCCAGCGGAGCCGCTGCCGCGGGAACCCAGTTTCCGACGAACTTTTCGCGGGCGCCGGGCCGCCTCCGAGGCCAGGGCAGGACACGAACGCGTGGAGCGGCGGCGGAAGCTGCGAGCCGGGGCCGGCGGCAGTCCTTCGGAAGGGCCGTGCGCGGCGGCGGGCCCGGCGGGCCCCCCGGAGGAGGCGGCTGCGCCATGGACGAGCTGCCCTTCAGCGAGGCGGTTTTGGAGCAGGCGCTGAGCGAGCCGTGCGATCTGGACGCGGCGCTGCTGAGCGACATCGAAGGTGCGTTAGGGTGGGCAGGGCTTGAAGCCGCGCCGGGTGGCGCGAGTGGGGGGCGCGCAGGTGGCTCCCCGGCCTTTGTCTCCCCCCCGGGCGCCAGCTTCGTGCTGTGCTCGCGCGGGGCTTCCCGGCGTCTCTGAGCTACGCGCCGTGGACCTCGGTGTCCCGGGCCTCGCCGAGCCTTCCTGGCACTTTCCCTGGCTCCCGCCCTGGCGTCTCGAGCCGAGCGCTGGGCGAGGACTCCAGGGCCGGGCCGTGTCCCTTGGCGGCTCCGGGCCGGGACACGTGCGCCTCTACGCGTCACAGGCCAGGTACCGCCCGACCGGTGGGTGAGTCTCCAGCCCTGTGGCGGCCGCGGCTGGAGCTGGGGACCTGGGCGTCGCCGAAGCCCCGCCCCGGCCCCAGCCGTGACGTCAGTGCGGGGTTACTCACGGTCATTCCCTCAGGCCCGAGAGTTCAGCTGGGCGTCGGAGCTCGTGCGCATGCGCACGGGCGCTGCTCGCGCCCTGGCCGGGCCTCGGGTCCGGTTCCCCGGGTCTGCAGCCGGCGTCGGCTCCGCACTCATTCACTCACCGAATGCCAGGCTCCGTCTTAAGCACCGAGGGTTCCCAGACAGCCCTGGGCACCCGCTCTTTTCGGGAACACCATCTCCCCGGAAACCAGCAAATAGATACTTAGTTGCACCTTGGGTGGAGCGGGGCGAGGGGAGGGCAGGGATGTGGCTACTTGGGGTCGAGCGTCAGGGACTTCTGCGCTGAGACCTGAGGGTCACCCCCAGGACCAGCAGGGAAAGATGTTTTCCAGGCCAGGGCGAGGGAAGGGCGACGGCCCCGAGGCAGGGCCTAAGTGTGAGGAGTGAAAGGCTCGCAAAGGTTGCGGAGGGAGAGGACGCCAGCCGCCCTCCTCGGCCAGGGAAAGGGCGGAGCAGGACCGCGGCGCCGGCTTCCGTCTTTGGAGCACCACTCAGGCTGTCAGGAGACGGGGTTTGGGGCCAACGGTGGCACCAAGTGGCAGTTAGGAGGCCCGTTGCTTCCATTTTGTAGACAGCAAAGGGAAGCCCCCAGCAAATTGCCTCCATGGTTTCTGTGCAGGAGTTTTAGCAACACTGGCTGAGTTGCACTTGGTTGATGAGGAAACTGAGGCCGAGTCTGCAGGAGGAAGATGCCTAGACTCACAACCTGAATGGACATGTCCGTGGAACCTGTGGCCACCCTGGGGCTGGCAAACAGATGCATCTGTGCCACCCCCACTCCTGCCCTACTGCAGCCTTGCAGATGAGCTCAGCTGGCTGCCAGCCCCCGGAGCTTCACAGCCCTTCCTCCTTCCCTCTGGGGCTGGGCTAGGGGAGGACCCAAGAGGAGAGGCCCTGATTGTGAGGCTTTTCCAAAACAGCCTCCCCTACCCCTGGCAGGAGGGGGTTGTCCTTCACTGCACCCTGGAGAGATGGACCCTGAAATCCCAAGCCCTAGGGAGATTGAGGCCTGACTCAACTAGTTCCATAGCACAGGGTCCACTGAGGGTCCAAGAGGCAGCGGGACCAAGCCAGCCGGACATGGGCTTTGGGGTCAGAACTTGAACCTGGATGCTCCTCACTTCCTCTGCCATCCGGCTCAAGCTCTCTCACCCTCTGAACCTTAGTTTCCACCTCCAGAAGAATGAGTAGACAAACCCTCCCTTCGTGGGCATCTGGACAGCAGAATCCGGTCTGGGCCACAGGTCTGATACAGATCTTTCTTACTGACTCATTTATAAAAACATTGTCTCTCCAGACCCAAAGGCCAGGCATGGGCAGCCGTGTGGCCCAAGCTGTAGTCTGTGAGAGAGCCCCAGCGCCTTGAAGACTGGGCAGCCGCTTCTCACCAGGCAGGCTGAGCTTTACCCACTTCAGCAGAGGATTTTTCAGTTTGTATTCAGACTTCCTGTTCTTCTTTCCAATTACACATCTTTTTTCATTGTAGAACAATTAGCAAGTGGAAGTGAGCAAAAAGAAGAAAATAAAATCTTTAGATCAGGTGTGGTGGCTCACGCCTATAATCCCAGTACTTTAGGAGGTCGAAGCAGGAGGACTACTTGTGTCCAGAAGTTTGAGACCAGCCTCGGCCACATGACAAAATCCTGTCTCTACAAAAATAAAAAAAATTAGCTGGGTGTGGGTAACACATGCTTGTAGTCTCAGCCCTGCTTGGGGCCGGAGCAAGAGGCTGCAGTGAGCTATAAGCTTGGGTGACAGAGTGAGATTCTGTCTCAAATAAAGCTTTAAACCTACTACCCAGAGATAAGCCCTGCTAATTATGTGAAAGAGCTTTTCCTCTCTCTCTCTCTCTCTCTCTCTTTGGTGTGGGATGGCTGCACACTCTTCATAAACTTTTTTTTTTTTTTTTTTGAGACAGGGTCTTGCTCTTTTGCCCAGGCTAGAGTGCAGTGGCATGATCTCAGCTCACTGCAGCCTCCGCCACCCAGGTTCAAGAGATTCTCCAGCTGCCAGGTAACTGGGATTACGGTTGTGCACCACCATGCCTGGTTAATTTTTGTATTTTTAGTAGAGACGGGGTTTCACTGTGTTGGCCAGGCTGGTCTCAAACTCCTGAGCTCATGTGATCTGCCCACCTCAGCCTCCCAAGGTGCTGGGATTACAGGCGTGAGTCACCACACCGGCCTTCATCAACTTTTTTTTTTCTTTTCTTTGGGACGGAGTTTCGCTCTTGTTACCCAGGCTGGAGTGCAATGGCGCGATCTCGGCTCACCGCAACCTCCGCCTCCTGGGGTCAGGCAATTCCTCTGCCTCAGCCTCCTGAATAGCCGGGACTACAGGCACGCGCCACCATGCCCAGCTAATGTTTTGTATTTTTAGTAGAGACGGGGTTTCACCGTGTTGACCAGGATGATCTCGATCTCTTGACAACTTTATTGAGGTCTACTTTATATACCACAGTATTTCTCCATATTAAGTATATCATTCAACGATTTGTAATTTTCTGAGTTGTGTGACCATTACTAGCTGTAGAACATTTTTATCGCCCAGTAAGATCCCTCCTGCTCCTTCAGTCACTTCCTGTTGCTGCTCCTGGCCCAGGCAGCTATGGATCTGTACTTTTTAAAATTAAAATAGGGTCCATTGGTTTACAGCAGATTGGAACCTGCTTGGTTCCGTGTCAACAGCCAGATGACAATCAGGCTCCCTCATTTCCCCACCTGATCCCCTGCCGATGGACACCTGGGTTGTTTTATCTTTATAAACTATGCTATAGTGGACACCGAGGCCAGTCTTTGCCCGGTCCTCATTGTGTTCCTAAGATGAGGTTCTGGGAGGGGAATTGCTGGACAGAGATCGAGCCTGCTTTTCGAAGCTTCTTCTACCAGGCATAGAGCTGAGCAGGTTTGATAAGGTCTGAAGAGAGGTGATTTGGGGGTGGAAATGCCAGGTCTCTTGAGAGACATGAGGGATAAGAGGGGGCCAGGCCAGCCTTGAGTGCCAGAGTACAGAGCTGGGCTAGATGTGGGGGTCAGCAGTCGGAGCAGGGGTGCGCTGTGCTTCAGCTCCCTCCAGCTGCCCGGGTGGAGGATCGTAATGTGAACGGAAAACACTGAGTCCTTACTGTGCTCCAGACACTGCTGATGATCTCACTTAATCCCCCAACAACCCCAAGTGGATAGACATATGATGAAGATGACAGCCTTGAGGACTAGAGAGGTTAAGTGACTTGCCTGAGGTCACACAGCCAGATGATGGCAGAGCCGGGATTCAAACCCAGGCTTTGAGCCCCAGAACCTAGCTCTTAAGCTGTTAATCACTGAGCTCCTAAGACTGGGGATGAGGGGTTGAGGGAGGCTGCTCTATGTGGGGCTATGTGGGGGCCTGGCAGTGTGGGTCATAGAGGGGTCAGAGGTTATGTGGCGACCTCCCCATCCCAGTCCAGAGTAGCGTTTGAGTCATCAGACTGGGAACTGGCCCGGGGGAGCCAGCCAACGGTTTTGAGCCCCATCCGGTCCTGCTGCCTGCCATGGCCAGACGCTTGTCACGTGGATGGATTTGGGGGTGGAGAGTCCTTGCGTCTGTGGGTGAAGGCACTGCCCTGGCTGTAGTGTCCCTGGGTTTGAGTCCTGCCTCTGCACCAAGACCTCAGGCTCACCTGTCTCCTCCCGGGCCTCACAGGACCTTGCGGCAGTAGGGAGCGATGGATTGGGAGAGCCATTGCTCTCCTGCGTTGGGGATTATTATTAAGTCTGTGGCAGTCTTCACCTCCCTGCTGAGGATTCATTCATCCGATTTTGCACAAGCTTATGAGTGCAGAAGAGGCAGATGGAAACAGAGCTCTGGCCGAGGGCCTAGAAGGGGGCCTCAGGGTCTCTTTTCTCTACCTGGACCCCGTCATGTCTGCTCTTTGTCGGACCCCAGATGTCCGCCAAGCCCTGTCAGAGGCTGCTTCCTGGGAAGCTCTTCTGGGTATCACCTGGCCCTAAGCAGTGCATCCTCAGAGTTCTCCGGCCCTGATGTTCCTCCCAGCATGCCCAGCCCAGCTACTACAGAGCCTGGCTTCCAGTCATGTGTCTGGCTGTTTTCTGGGTCCAGGCCAGCCCTGGAAGGGCACAGTGGGGGCCCCCTCTGCCACCCCATACCTCTCCCCAGATATCTCATGCCCCAGTTCTCTCCCCAGTCCCACCAAGCACCGGGACGCCTTGGAAAACATAGCTCTAGACTGGTCACTGTCCAACTCTCAGCATGGAACTCCCCTGCCCTCCAACCATGCATAGCTCCCCAGCGCTCCAAGATAAAGTTCCCTTGTCTCAGCGTGGCATTCAAGACTTGCAAAGATTGCCAAACATGCCCCTCCTGTGATATTGCCCATTTATGCAGAATCCCCGGCCTGAGGCACAGCCTGCTTTGCTAAGGTGCCCCTGCCCCTTCTCCCTCATCCCGGCGTTGAGAGCCCTCTCAGGGGTGGAGCCTGAGGGCATCTCTCCTATCAGACATGTTCCCCTTCCCATGCCTTTTTCTGCCTCTTGGCATCCAGCCTGTCCAACCCCAGGGTGGCAGAAAGCCCTCCCAGTGTAACCATGCATTGCTGTTTCTCCTAGGGAAGGCACCCTGCCCTCTCTGAACTGCAGGGCCCTCCCCTGAAAAGCAGGAGATGGAGGCTGTAGGATTTGCTGCCTTTCAGCCCCCAAGGGGTTTGGCCCTAATGCCTCTGAAGGGACAGGGTTGGGGAGATGGAGAGGAGGGTGCTGGGAGGGGGTCCAGGGAGGCAGCAGGCAGGTGGCTGGCAGTTACCTCCTGCCCAGCTGTCACCTACCTGGACACAAACATCCCAAGTGACCCGGTCAGCTCCTGGCCGGAGTGACTGCCAGCAGAGGCCTGGGATCTAGACTTTGCCCGCTGACAGGTGGACTCCAGGCTGGCCAGAGGAAGTGCCTCTGGCTTTGTCTCCTACCAGCCACGGGCCATGTGGATATGCCCTTTGACCCTGGGCACTGACGTGTGACAGTCTGCACCGTGTGCTCCACAGGAGTGGTTGTGTGTGTCGGGAGCGAGGGAGAGAGCCTTAACCAGCTCAGGGGTGAGAGGGCAGGGAGTCACTGAAACTGGCTCTGTGTGGGTCCCCTGCTGGGTTGGGGCTTGTGGGAGGTGGCCCAGGGTTGAGGGAATTTGTGACCTCCCCGAACCCTGTGTGAGCGCCTTCCCCTAACTGACCCCCATCTCTGCAGCTGTCTCCCAGCAGGTCTTGCCTCTGCACGCTGCCCCTGCCAGGCTCTGGGGTCCCTGTGCTCCCTGCAGCTAGAAGGCTGGGACCCAGGGGTCTTCGTGTGCAGTTCTTGGACTTGTCAGGTTCTTATCAGTATAAAGGGAACAATACTAGAACCAGCTTCTTGGAATTGTGGGGATCCGACGAGGGAAGGCTGAAGCAGTGCCTGGCACGCGGTAGGTAGGCCCTGAACCAATGCCAGTTAGTACTGTAATTATCACCATTGAGCCAGATGCAGTGGCTCACGCCTCATTGACTTTAGGGGCTGAGGTGGGAGGATTGCTTGAGGCCAGGAGTTCAAGACCAGCCTGGGCAACATAGCAAGACCTTGTCTCTAAAACAAACAAAGAGGTCATTTAGAGCACTCAACCAGTATCTGGCACCCGATAGGTTTAGCTCTACACATATTAGCAGCAATTACCCAAGAGGCCTGTGCTGGAAGTTTCTAGGATGTACCAGGCT
The DNA here is from genome assembly GCF_009761245.1 of Sapajus apella. Taxonomy (NCBI): domain Eukaryota; kingdom Metazoa; phylum Chordata; class Mammalia; order Primates; family Cebidae; genus Sapajus; species Sapajus apella. The sequence goes on from NW_022437155.1 coordinate 322,799, forward strand.
ATGGTTCCAAGCTCTGAGCATCTACCATGTGGTGGTCTGGAGTCAGTGAGAGACAGAATGGAGCTGAGTAGGCCAGTGGGGAACCCCCACCCCCACCACAGGGAGCAGGCACCCTATCCTTGGCTTCCATGAAAGATAATTGACTTGCTGGGCGCGGTGGCTCAGGCCTGTAATCCCAGCACTTTGGGAGGCTGAGGCAGGAGGATCACTTGAGTCCAGGAGTTCAAGACCAGCCTGGGCAGCATTGTGAGACCCAAACTAAAAAAATTAGCTTGGCGTGGTGGAGTATGCCGGTAGTCCCAGTTACTTAGGAGGCAGAGGCTGAGGCTAGAGGATTGCTTGAGCCCAGGAGGTGGAGGCTGCACTGAGCCATGATCGTACCACTGCACTCCAGCCTGGGCAACAGAGTGAGGCCCTGTCTCAAAACAAACAAACGAAAATAACCTGCTGAGGAAGCAGTGTTTCTGGCTGGGGGAGGAGGGACAGAGTGGCCATCTGGCCACAGATGGTGGTTGCTATGCAAAGCACATCAAGGCAGCCTTGGAAATGCGAGTGAGGCCACCTTCAAAGTTCTAGTCACAGCCTTGGGACCAAGCAAAGCCACCGAAAGTACATAAAAGAGAATGACCATCACCCAGTGCTGGTGATGCCGGAAGGAACGGGAATTCATTGTAGGGGAGGTTGTAAAGGGCTTTATCTCTCCAGACAGCAGCCTGGCAGCTCGGGAACATCTTGCTGCCTTCATGTGAGCTTTAAAACGAGCTGCAGAGAAGCAACCCAACAGGGAGCAATCTACAGAATTTATATGAAGAAATGTGCAGCAATGCCATTTTTTTATTTATTCGTTTTCAGAGACAGGGTCTTGCTCTTTCACCCAGGCTGGAATGCTATGGCACAATGACAGCTCGCTTCAATCTTGAACTCCTGGGCTCACTCAAGGGATCCTCCTGCCTCAGCCTCCAGAGTAACTGAGACGACAGGCTCATGCCACCATGCCCAGCTATTTTTTTTAAATTTTTTTTTTTTTTGAGATGGAATATCGCACTGTTGCCCAGACCGGAGTGCAGTGGCGCGATCTCAGCTCAGTGTAAGCTCTGTCTCCCAAGTAGCTGGGACTACCGGCATCCGCCACCACGGCTGGCTAATTTTTGCATTTTTAGTAGAGACAGGGTTTCACCATGTTGGCCAGGCTGGTCTCGAACTCCTGACCTTGTGATCCACCCACCTAGGCCTCCCAAAGTGCGGGGATTACAGGTGTGAGCCACCGCACCCAACCTTATTACTACCATTTTCACTGAGAACAGCTGCCCAGCAGCAGGGGCTGCTCCCAGAATTGCCACCAAATCAGGCCCATGGGTGGTTTTTCTGCTGCCAGTGCTAAGTGTGTGCCCTGGGCCATGTCCTGACAAGCTGTCTGAATTGTGCTGACCGGCATCGCATGTAATCGCCGTCTCACAGGTTCCGTTGGGTTTGATTCCACACACCTGCAGCTCCGGGCAGAGCCCAGTGGGGAGAAGTGTAGCTGTGAGGTTTCCAGGGTCGGACGGTCAGTGTGTTGGAACTGGCGTGTGGGGGGCACAGATGAGGGAAGAATGAGGTGGCGCCAGAGCAAGTTTTGAGGGAGGAATAGGAGTTCTCCGGGTGGAAAGGGCATTCCTGGTGGAGGGAACAGCCTGGCCCAGGGAGACACCTGTAGGGGGTGGGGGTGGAGGCAGCCATGGCTGGAATCCGCCCTGCCCCTGACTGGGGTCCCTGCTGTGGTCAGCCCTGTGCTGGGTGAGGCTGTGGTCACAGCTGGTTCAGGCCCTGCCGGGAGGGGCCCCCAGCTGAGGCCTGGCCTCTAATTTGGTAAGGGATGTGGGTGGGTCTCGGTGGGGGAGCGGTTAGGAAGCCTCCGGGCGGAGGCAGTGCCAGAGCTGAGCCTTAAAGAGCTTCGTGTTGTCCTCTCTGTCCTTGCAGTCCACACACGCTCACTGGACTGACAAGTGAGGACAGCTGGTCAGGGCAGAGGCAGGCCGGACCTGGGGCTCCCTGCTGTCCCCGGCAGGCCGGGGCTGAAGCGCAGGCTCTGGGGTCAGCAGAATGGGGTTTACGTCCTTGATTCTTCACAGGGCAGCTGTGGGACTTTGGGCATGAGGCCTCCCTCCGAGCCTTAGTTTCCTCCAGAGGGCCGTGCCCAGGTGCAGCTGGGGCTCCAGCCCTGGGTGCGTCCCATTCCAGGAAGAGCCGGCACACACTTGCACCCCCAGGGCAGCCGTGAGCGTACAAAGGGCAGTCTGTGCCCCTGCTGCAAACAGGACCAGCTGCGCACAGGAGAACCACTGGCTCCAGTTAGGAGGATCAAGGAGATGCCTGGTGGGAGCAGAACAGCAAGGGGGTGCGGCCCAGCTCCCTGCAGGGATGGTGCGAACCGTCCCCTGCACCTCCATTAGCAGGCACAGAGGTGTGCTCTGGGATCCTGTGAGCCACTGTGCCGGGCCGACCCTCTTCATAGTTGGCAAGGCTTTGTGATCTGCAGGGCAGGGTCAGTTTGCAAATCCCTTTCCCACCCGTTCCCTGGAGAATCAGAGTCCTTGGCTCAGATGACAGACAAACCTGAGTTGGAATCCTAGCTCCTTGGCTGTGCTGGCTCTGCTCGTCCTCACTGTCCAGCTGTTGCACACCTGTGCCCACCGCAGGGCCTTTGCACACGCTGTTCTTTCTGCCCTCCCTTCTGACCCACTCCCTCATTTCATTCAGGCCTCCTTTCAGATGTCACCTCCTAAGATGGGCTGCCCTGACTACCTCATCTACAATGGCCCCAGTGCCTGGCACAGGATTGGCACTCAGTAGATATTGCCAAAGAGATGGATCTGGGTTCTGTGGACGAGGCCATGGGGGCAGGTGGCGAGCTCCCTGTTCCAGTAGGTGTGCAAGCAGAGGTTATCTGGGGTTCAAGGCCTTGTGCACGTTGTAGGCTTCTGTGCTGGTTAGAGCTGGGTCCTGCAAGTGCACGGTATGACACCTGCGGAGGGCTTCCCTCGGGGCTTCACAGAACACATGGACGGGAGTCATTAACGGCTTCGCGCGTCTGCTTTCAGAGAGATGTTTGAAGGTGGAACTGGGGAGGGATGCCAGGTGGGGGTTCAGGTTTCCTGTTGGGTCCTGATAGGATCAGGGCAGAAGAGGAAGAAGAGGGAAGAGGAGGAACCCAGGCTCGGGGGGAGGGGTGTCAGGGCTTCCCAAGGTGGGGAAGGTGAATGAGGGAGCAGTCTGTGCCTCCTCGTCCATCCTGTGTTCAGACCGTGGGAACCAGAAGGGCCTTCTTAGCAGTCGTCGGGAAGCCCAGTGATTGGTTCACCCGCAGGTGGGCTGCAATTTGGGTGCCACGTGAGCCTCTAGTCACTAGCTATCCCAGCTTCCAGGATAGGGACTAGGGGAGGTGAGAGAGGCGCTTCCTTAAATTGTGCATTCAAGGTGCCTCAACTGCCTTACTCTGGTTAGACTGGTTCCGTTAACTCCCCTTAAAAAAAAAAAAAAAAAAAAAAAGAAAACGACTCCATCAAATGGTAGTGGAGCTCCGACTTGAATACTGTAATTATCAGGCAACTCACTACCTGACTTTCTAGTTCTAAACCATTCTAATTGCTGTAGAGGGAACTAACCTTTGTTGAAACTGTTGAGTGGTGCATGTTTTACGCACTTGCTCTCCCAGAACCCCCACTCCTGGAGATCCTAGAGAGTGGGGAGTGGACTGTCCCCGTCACACAGCAAGTGAGGGGCTGAAGGAAGAGCTGGCCCAGGCATGCTGCCCCAGATGGCCTGCTTGGCTGTGGCTCTGGCGAGGCTGAGGGGCTGGCTCTCGAGTTTCCTTTTTCAGTCTTTGATGACCAGCTTCTGTAGAAACTGGCCAGCAGGCTGGTAGCTCACGCCTATAATCCCAGCACTTTGAGAAGCCAAGGCAGGCAGATCACATGAGGTCAGGAGTTCGAGACCAGCCTAGCCAACATGGTGAAAGCCCGTCTCTACTAAAAACACAAAAATTAGCTAAGTGTGCTGGTGCAGGCCTGTAATCTCACCAACTCGGGAGGCTGAGGCAGGAGAATCACTTGAACCTGGGAAGTGGAGGTTGCAGTGAGCTTGTGCCACTGCACTCCAGCCTGGGCAACAGAGTGAGACTCTGTTTCCAAAAAAAAAAAAAAAAAAATTGGCCAGCAGATCCAGCCCCAGGGGAGAGTGAGACAGGTCTGGCCAGGCCTTGAGTTTCAGAGGATGGTCATGGCCACTGGCACCCAGGCTCTTCCTCCAGGCATCTTAACTTAGTCTGTGCCCTCCGCCCTCTGTTCCCAGGTCACACCCCTCCTCCTGGAAGGCCCTGTGCCTGCCGCCACCAGAGTCTTTAATGGCTCTTCTGCTCCTGGGGCTCAAGAGAGTCACTGCCCCTCCCCTCCCGCTTCCTCGTGGGATGGGAGTGGGGGAAGATGGGAGAAATAAAGACACAAAAAGGGCTGGAATCTGTGGTAAAGCCAAGATGGGGAAGGGGAGGGGACAGGCTTGACTGTTCGAGGTGGCCCTGGCCCTGCTGTCTCCAGCAAGTATCTGCTTGTTGGTCCAGCCGCATTCTGGGCTCAGAAACTGGGGAGCAAAGTAATGAAAGACCCAGGCTGGGAGGCCATGGGGAAGTGCTGCCTGGAGTTCAGCTCTCAGCCTGCACCAGGCTGGAGTGCAGTGGCGCGATCTTGGCTCACTGCAACCTCTGCCTCCCAGGCTCAAGCAATTCTGCCTTGGCCTCCTGAGTAGCTGGGACTACAGGCGTGCGCCACCACAGCCAGCTAATTTTTGTATTTTTAGTTGAGATGGGGTTTCACCATGTTGGCCAGGATACGCTGGATCTCTTGACCTTGTGATCTGCCCACCTTGGCCTCCCAAAGTGCTGGGATTACAGGTGTGAGCCACTGCGCCCCCCGGTGAGGCTTATCTGTCTTAAGTCACTCATGTGAGGTCAGAGCCTTTGCCAAGAACAATGCTGTGTTTTGTTTTGGGGGTGAGGGAACACCCATGGGCTAAGTGGGGTTGGGCTGTGCTAGAGAGGCGGTCTGTTGTCCTGGAACCTCCCAAAGCTAGGAAAGAAGTGCCTGGGCTGGACGGTGACAAGGACAGGGTGTGAGGGAGACATGGCTGGGTTTTCTTGTCTCAGGTCCTGAAAAGAGAGCAAGGTTGAGGTCACAGGGACCCCAGCCCCTAACGGACAGCTGAGTCTGCCCAGGGTTCAGCCTCCCTCCCAGGTTGCAGCCGACTGGGGGAGGGACAGATGCCCCGGCCTCCAGGTTGAGTCCAAGGTAGGCTTTGCTGGTGGTCTACTTGGCTACAAAATCAGCTGGCCAGGCTCTGATCTCTCGTGTGTGTGTGTGTGTGTGTGTGTGTGTGTGTGTGTGTGTGTGTGTGTGTGTGTCTGTCTGTTCGTAACTCTTACCTTTGATAAAAGAGGGAAGGCAGGCCCAGGCACCTCTTCAAAAGACCCCCAGAGCCTGTCTGTCCCAAGGCCTGTCCCTTCCTGGCCTCCCAGGGCCCTACAATGAATTAGAGGTTCAGGATTCACTTGGTGACTACTGGCTTGTGAGGCCTTGAGGAGGAGGGGCAAACTTCACCCACCCAGCAGAGGGACATCCGTGCTGGCCGTCAGGAAACCATTATGTCGGGCCTCAGTTTCCCGGAAGTTACCTGTTTTCAGGGGTGGCCTCATCCCAGACCATCAGCCCCGCCGCGGTGGGCGGTGGCCCCTTCCCGGGGCTGCCCTAAGACGGGGAGGTCCCTGCGCCCACCGCAGTTACCGCTCGGCAGCGCTTGGCCTTAATCGCTTCTTAGTGCTGCACCCATATTATCTCCCTTCTACCATTCGACGCCAGGGAGATGAGTGTGCTGTTTTCTGGAGAAGTAAACTGAGGGTTGGAGCAGTTAAGGCTCACGCAAGACGTCAGCGAACCAGTGATTTCGAACACAGAGTTCTGAGGTGTTGGGCCAGGACCTCCCTGCTCTGACCCTTTAACGGAGGGGGCGGGAGCTGAGGGCCAGTGACCGCCGGTAACCCCGGCAGACGCTGGCGCCGAGCGGGTTAAAGGCGGACGCCCGCGAGTAACCCCAACCCCATTCAGCGCCGCGGGGTGAAACCCGAGCCCCCCGCCGCCGCCGTGGGGAGGTGGGGCGGGGGCCGGGCCGGGGCACTAGCGAGGCGGCGGCGCGGCTGCTGATTGGCCGCGCGCGCTCACCCCATGCCCGGCCCGCAGCCCCGAGGGGCGGGACCTGCAGGCGGGGCGGGGCTAGGGGCGGGGCGGGGCGGGCGCGCCCGGGCGCTTAACGGCTTCAAAACTCCGCCGCGCCTTGACAGGTGAAGTCGGCGCGGGGAGGGGTAGGGCCAGACCGCCTGGACGCCCCAAGGGTGGGTGCAGATCGCGGAGCCATGGATTGCACGTTCGAAGGTATTTTTGGAGGTCCCCTCAGCCCTTTATACAATGCTTCCGTCTCCTGCAGGTTCTCCTGGAGTGGGCGGGCGTGGGGGCTGGGGAGCAGGAAAGAGCCCCCTCCTGAGCGAAAAGGTGTGACAGTCGTTTCAGCTCGCTGGGGAAATGGGGGGCTACCCCCAACCAAATTAGTGCCTCCTGCAACTCAAGGGGGAAGGGTTTGCTTAGAGAGCCGAGAGCAGCACCCCAACCTAAGGGGATCTGGAGGCAGAAGGTGGCCTTACCTTCTCTGCACCTGCTCTGGGAGGGGCCAGGATGTTGCAGGCAGGAGGGCCCGCTGTCCCTCTGTCTGCCACAGCATCCAGCCTGTTCAGCACCCCTGCCTTTTATGGGCATCTTAGACTCTTCAGGCAGATGGTGGGAGCCCTAGATTGTCAAAATTGTCAGTTTTTCCTTCAGGCCTCAGTTTCCCCCATCTATCAAAGAGGCTTATGCAGACTGGGATAAAGGGGTGGGAGACCCTGCTGTCGAATGTCCATAATGACTTGATGACTTGTGATCTGGGGTGTTCACAAACCAGGAGAGTTTCTACTGGAGAAGCCAGGGAGGCTGGGCCCACCACCCTATCCTAATTCTGCCAGCTGCTCCAGGAAATTCCCATCCTGCAGTGACTTCCCTGCCTGGGCACCTGTCAGTAGGCAATGTTGGGTCTCCAGTCTGTGCCCACTGCCTGCTAAGCAAAGCCTCAGGCAGCCCTACCAAAAAGTGTTTAATCTTTTCTGTTGTACAGATGAGGAAACTGAGACCAGAAAGCAGAGGCTGTTGGTCCAGGCTCCACTTCAAGCTGGTGCTGGGCAGGGCTGGGAGCTCAGTCTGGGGATCCTGAGAGCACTGGAGGCCCCATGGGTCCTATAGAGCACTCTGACCCAGTGGGTGCCACCATGAGTGGGTTAGAAGGCCCTGGGCTGAGCCAGTCAGGCCGCCAGTCGCCAGCTGGGGGAGAGGGCCCACGGCCAGGCGGGGCTGAGGTGGGAGTGTGTCCCAGTCTGTGTGAGGAGGAAAGAGTCAGGACAGACAGCACTTGCTTTTACAGAGGTGAAATCAAAGTCCTGAGTGGCCAGGCCTGGGTCTTGAGGCTACTTGGCTGCAGGCAAAGCCTGGACTTGAGCCCAGAACTCTACACAGAGACACACTGGTTGGTTATGTGGCCAGCAGCTGGCTGGGCCCTAAGCCTTGGTCTCTTCCACTGAGTAATGGGTTGGTGATGGCAGCCTGGCTCTTGGCTTCTAGGTAGGGCAAGAAAAGGCACAGAGATGATAGATTTGGCATTTTGCAGACCTGGGTTTGAACCCCACTGCATGCCCTTGGGCTGTGTGTGGTCCTCTCTGAACCTCAGTGTCTTTTCTCCGAGATGAGGTGAGCTAATTTTTTTTTGTTTTGTTTTTGAGACGAAGTCTTGCTTTGTCACCCAGGCTGGAGTGCAATGGTGCAATCTCAGCTCACTGCATCCTCTGCCTCTCGAGTTCAAGTGATTCTCCTGCCTCAGCCTCCCAAGTAGCTGGGACTACAGGTGCATGCCACCACGCCCGGCTAATTTTTATATTTTTAGTAGAGACGGGGTTTCACCATGTTGGTCAGAATGGTCTCGATCTCTTGACCTCGTGATCTGCCCACCTGAGCCTCCCAAAGGGCTGGGATTACAGGTGTGAGCCACCGCGCCCGTCTGAACGAATCTTTTGAGGTAGTCTAGGGTAGTGGCCAGTGGTTGGGGCATTGGAGTCAAGTATGGTCTAGACTCAGTTGAGTCTGACTCTATGAACTTAGGACAGTAAGTCACCTCTCTACAGCTCAGTGTCTTCATCTGTAGAATGGGGCCAATGATCACACCACCCTCTCAGAGCTGTGGGTGAGGATTAGGGCTCTAGCCTGGTCCCATCAACGTGGGTAGCCCCACAGCAGGCCCGGCTTTTGGCCCAGACCCACCCTTCTGACATGCGTCCTCACCGCTAGAGTGCTTCCAGCATGGATGAGGACCCTGCTCTGATCTGCAGTTCTCTTGGGGGAACTTCCCTGTCTGCCATTCTCTTGGGGATCCTGTGCTGCCCTAGGAAGAGTGGGCCCAGGCTGCACAGCTGGTCCTTGGGCACAGGCTTCTTCAGGGCCTAAAGCCCATCCTGCCTCTCTCTGCACCCCTCTTACCTCTGTAAACTGAGGGGAGGGGAAAGTCACCCACTCCTCAGCAGTTTCTAAGCTGCTTTGTCAAATTCAGTGTCCTGCTGAGGGGGCCTTGTAGGAGTGGCCAGTGGGTGGGGCATGGGGCATCGCTCCTGTATGGAGACCCTCTCTGTCCTGTTTCCCACCTGCCCTAGACTGCTTCCTCCCTCCCCAGCTGCTGGATCTGTGGATGGAGGCGTGTCCCCATTTCACACATTGAGAAACTGAGGCCCCAAGTGGGGCCAGGGAAGGCTGTACCTGGGCCTCTGGATTCCTTTTGTCCTGGGTGGGGTGGGAGGTGATGGAATGTGGAGAGGGCAGGAGAGCATCTGCAAGGGTTGGTCACCTCATGAGCAAATGCTTGGAGGCTGGTCTGAATCCACAGTGCAGTGTGGACGTGTGTGTGTGTGTGTGTGTGTGTGTGTGTGTGTGTGTGTATGTGTATGTCTTCAGGGGTGGATGTCTTCTAGTAAAGACATCAAGATACGGGACATTCTCACCAGAAAGTTGCCTGGTTCTAGGCAGGGATCTTTCTCATTCACAGCCAGGAACGGGGCCTGGCATGGTGTGGGCGCCCAGCACATGCTCATTGAATAAGTAAATGAGTGAATGAATGAATGTGGTCCTGCTGTTTGCTGTGGACTAAGGATGTTGCCAGATGTTTGGGCAAATACTGGGTGGTGGGAAGAGCTCAGGCCCGAAGTCTGCAGTCTTGGGCCGACCCTGGGCTCAGCCCCAGCCTAGCCGTGGGGCAAGACTGGGAGCCTGTGTTGCTCACCTTGTCCAGGTGTTGCGATGCACTGGCAGCCGCAGGCAGTGCTCCGGACAGCACAGGTGTTTGCAAAGTGGCTGTGTGTCCGGGAACACCAGCTCCCGTGAGTGGCCTTCTGTTCTGGTGGCATTGCCCACACATACAGCTGTGTACAGACAAAGGTTGTGTGAACAGGGTTATATCTGGATGTGTGCGATGCCCTGTTTCGGAATTGGTCTCTGCCTCACTCACACATCCTCTTCTCCTTTTCCCAGACATGCTTCAGCTTATCAACAACCAAGACAGTGACTTCCCTGGCCTGTTTGACCCACCCTATGCTGGGGGTGGGGCAGGGGGTACGGACCCTGCCAGCCCCGATACCAGCTCCCCAGCCAGCTTGTCTCCACCTCCTGCTACACTGAGCTCCTCCCTCGAAGGCTTCCTGAGCGGGCCGGAGGCAGTGCCCTCGCCCCTGTCCCCTTCCCAGCCTGCCCCTGCTCCATTGAAGATGTACCCGCCCGTGCCCACTTTCTCCCCTGGGCCTGGTATCAAGGAAGAGTCAGTGCCACTGAGCATCCTGCAGCCCCCCACCCCGCAGCCCCTGCCCGGGGCCCTCCTGCCGCAGAGCTTCCCAGCCCCGGCCCCTCCGCAGTTCAGCTCCACCCCTGTGTTGGGCTACCCCAGCCCTGCAGGCGGCTTCTCCACAGGTAAGGGGGATGTGTGGCGGAGGGGACACCCAAGGTGGGGCTCCCAGGAGCACAGGAAGAAGCTTCTGTGATGTTGGTAGAGGTCTGTGCAGGCTTTAGAAACGGGCTCCGCTCTGCTGCTTGAGACACCTTGTTACTAGCAGTCCCGGTGTGCTTGTTGCCAGGGTAGGCGCAACCTCAGACTGGAGGCCTGGCTTGAAGCCAGCACATTTGCGTCAGAGCCCAGGCAGGGACTGTCCATAGGAAGCCACCGCACGGGCTAATGACTCACCCCAGGCCAGCCGGTGATAGAGACCTGAGGAGCAGGTTGAAAGTGGGTGAGAGTGGTCTGTGCCTGCAGCCCCAGGCTTTATTTCTACAGGGAGCCCTCCCGGGAGCACCCAGCAGCCGGTGCCTGGCCTGCCACTGGCTTCCCCTCCAGGAGTCCCGCCCGTCTCCTTGCACACCCAGGTCCAGAGTGCAGCCCCCCAGCAGCTACTGACAGTCACAGCTGCCCCCACGGCAGCCCCTGCAACGACCACTGTGACCTCGCAGATCCAGCAGGTTCCGGTGAGGGGGTCTGGCCTGGGGTTAGGGAGGGGACAGCTCCTCGCCGAGACACACAACTTATGGCCGAGCCCTCGCTCTGCTCAGGTCCTGCTGCAGCCCCACTTCATCAAGGCAGACTCACTGCTTCTGACAGCCATGAAGACAGACGGAGCCACTGTGAAGGCGGCGGGTCTTAGCCCCCTGGTCTCCGGTGCCACGGTGCAGACAGGGCCTTTGCCGGTGGGTGGTGTGGGCAGGGCATGAGGGAGTGGGGTCTGCACACACATGTGCCCACCTGGTAACATGTATCTGGCCCTGCAGACTCTGGTGAGTGGCGGAACCATCTTGGCAACAGTGCCGCTGGTTGTAGATGCGGACAAGCTGCCCATCAACCGGCTGGCAGCTGGCAGCAAGGCCCCGGGCTCAGCCCAGAGCCGTGGAGAGAAGCGCACAGCCCACAATGCCATTGAGAAGCGCTACCGCTCCTCCATCAACGACAAAATCATCGAGCTCAAGGACCTGGTGGTGGGCACTGAGGCAAAGGTGTGGAGAGGCCTGCGGGGCACAGACTGGGGTACCCCTTGTAAGGAACAGATCAGGGGCAACTGGAGGGAAGAGGGCGTAAGGCTGAGCCTGGACAGGCAGGGAATTGGGCTTCAGCCTCCGCAGGCCTGGCCAGCCTCGTTTGTTTAGTTAAACTGGATTTTGGGCCTCTCCAATAAAGGTGGGGCTGTGCTGGCATTCGGGACGCACCAATGAACAAGTCAGACAAAAATTGTCCCTCCAAGAGGGGCCGGCGTTCTGGTTGGGGAGATGGACAAGAGGCAGGATGAGTGCTGGAGGTCACCGCCTGGGGCTCATTGCAGAGAAGTCAGGAAGAGGGGTGGTGAGGGCCCTGGTGGTAGCCAGGGAAGGCCTCCCTGGGACGGTGCCGGGCACAGCACCAGCTAGCCAGGCCCCGCCGTCTGCATCTTACATCCTAACCCTGTGCCCTGTCTGGGATGGGGGAGGGGAGGAACATTTCAGGTGGAAGGAATGTGTGCAAAGGTCTGGAGGCAGTAGTGTTGCAAAGCAGCTCCGCACCCCCTTGCTAGGGCCCCCCCAATCCCCCAAGCCCCGACCTGACGGGCCACCTGTGTGCTCTCCCCTCCCTCCACACTGTGCAGCTGAATAAATCTGCTGTCTTGCGCAAGGCCATCGACTACATCCGCTTTCTGCAACAAAGCAACCAGAAACTCAAGCAGGAGAACCTGAGTCTGCGCACCACTGTCCACAAAAGCAGTGAGTCCTGGCTTCACTGAGCTCCAGTCTGGCCACTAGCCCTGCTCCACGGCCCAGTCGGAGTCCCACCCTGCCCTTGACTCTGTCCCTGTCTGGGTTCTGGCCCTGCCTCTGCCCCGCCCACCTCACCCTTGGCTCTAGCCCCGCCTTCGGCTCTAGTCCCATGGTTACCTGTGGTCCTAAAAAGAGCCCTGGCGCCTCCCTTTGGCCCTAACCCGGCCCCATCGAAGCTTCCCGGGCCAGCTTTAGGAGCTACAGCAGCCTCTAGGCCCCCAACCCCAGGGCTCTAAGCTCTGATCTGGGGTCACATTCAGCCTGTGCCCTGGGTCTGTTTCTTTCGGCCCACAGAATCTCTGAAGGATCTGGTGTCAGCCTGTGGCGGTGGAGGGAACACAGAAGTGCTCATGGAAGGTGTGAAGACGGAGGTGGAGGACACACTGACCCCACCCCCCTCAGATGCAGGCTCGCCCTTCCAGAGCAGCCCCTTGTCCCTTGGCAGCGGTGGCGGTGGCAGCGGTGGCAGTGGCAGTGACTCGGAGCCTGACAGCCCCGTCTTCGAAGACAGCCAGGTTGGGCCCTGCCACAGTGCCCCTTTCCCACTCCCAGCCCTATCTCTGAGCCTCAGGATAGGGCCAGACCCTAACAGATCCTACCCCCCATTTCATAGAATAATAGGCCTGGAGCCATGTGGGGTCTCACAGTAAGGTGGGCAGAACCCTGACCCCCTTCTCTGCCCCATGCTCTCTGGAGTCCCTCCAGTTCTGCCTTCACCACCCTGCCCACCCCCAGCAGGCAACGCCGGAGCAGCGGCCGACTGCACACAGCGGGGGCATGCTGGACCGCTCCCGCCTCGCCCTGTGCACGCTCGTCTTCCTCTGCCTGTCGTGCAACCCCTTGGCCTCCTTGCTGGGGGCCCGAGGGCTTCCCAGCCCCTCAGAAACCACCAGCATCTACCACAGCCCTGGGCGCAGCGTGCTGGGCACTGAGAGCCGAGGTGGGACCGGCCAGCCAGGGCGTCTTTGGGAGGGGTGCTCGTGGGGAGTTCCCACCAGGCTTGTGGGCTTGGCCTCTGGATTTCCTGGGAGCTGTGTCCCCAGCTTTCCCTCTGCCCACAGAGGGCCCTGGCTGGGCCCAGTGGCTGCTGCCCCCCGTGGTCTGGCTGCTCAATGGGCTGCTGGTGCTGGTCTCCTTGGTGCTTCTCTTTGTCTACGGAGAGCCAGTCACGCGGCCCCACTCAGGCCCCGCCGTGCACTTCTGGAGACATCGCAAGCAGGCCGACCTGGACCTGGCCCGGGTAAGAGAGTGGCCCCGGCAGAGTGGGCAGGGCCCCAGGCTGGGAAGGTGCCGGGTGTCAGCCTGTTCCCCGCTCCCTGCGCACACCGTGAAGATCCTGGCCTTCCCGGGCCTGGCCGTGCATCTGCAGACCCCCACCGTCCCTCCAGAGCCTGCTGTGTACAGCTTTTCCGAGCTGTAGGGCAGCTGCTCTGACCTCACTTTCTCACCTGGAAAACCCTCATCTGCAGGGGGACTTTGCCCAGGCTGCCCAACAGCTGTGGCTGGCCCTGCGGGCGCTGGGCCGGCCCCTGCCCACCTCCCACCTGGACCTGGCATGCAGCCTCCTCTGGAACCTCATCCGTCACCTGCTGCAGCGCCTCTGGGTGGGCCGCTGGCTGGCAGGCCGGGCGGGGGGCCTGCAGCGGGACTGCGCTCTGCGGGTGGACGCTCGTGCCAGTGCCCGAGACGCCGCCCTGGTCTACCATAAGCTGCACCAGCTGCACACCATGGGTAAGGCCGAGCGCGGGGCGGGCCCTGCGGTGCTCCCTGCTGCCTGGTCTCCACCGCAGCCTAATGGCCTGCCTGCCTTCCAGGGAAGTACACAGGCGGGCACCTCACTGCCACCAACCTGGCGCTGAGTGCCCTGAACCTGGCAGAGTGTGCAGGGGATGCCTTGTCTGTGGCGACGCTGGCCGAGATCTATGTGGCAGCTGCATTGAGAGTGAAGACCAGTCTTCCGCGGGCCTTGCATTTTCTGACAGTGAGTGTTGGCGGGTGGGTGGGGCCTATCCCTGAAGCTCTCTCCAGAGGCTCCTTGGTAAGAGCTGCACTGGATGTGGCAGTGGTTACCAGAGGGGCTCCGGGCCAAGCTGTGGCTCCTGGGGTCTGGCCCCAGCCTGTGTCCACTGTGACAGCCCATTTCCCTCCCCTACAGCGTTTCTTCCTGAGCAGTGCCCGTCAGGTCTGCCTGGCACAGAGTGGCTCAGTGCCTCTTGCCATGCAGTGGCTCTGCCACCCAGTGGGCCATCGTTTCTTCGTGGACGGGGACTGGGCCGTGCTCAGCACCCCACGGGAGAGCCTGTACAGCTTGGCCGGGAACCCAGGTGCTCTCTCACCCCCTCCCTGTCTCCTGTCCTGTCCTGCCCCTCACCTCCTGAATCTCTGGCAGTCTCTGGCCACCCGAGTCCTTGTCACCGCCGTGGGTTGTTGCTGTGGGGGCTGCAGGAAGGGGAAGGCCTAGATGAGTCTTTGTTTCCACTGCGGCTTTCAGAAGCACACACGGGAATTTAAGGGCAGGTGGCTGATTTGGGAAGTGACCCCAGGCAGTGCCACTGTGGAGTGAGGAAGTGCGACAGGGAAGAGCAGAGCCAATAGTGGCACCTTCTCAAGTTGGTTTTCCTTTGGGAGCAGCGCAGGGCAGGTCTCAGTGTTGTTCTGGCCAAGGCTGGTGCTGGGGTATTTATATCCATCCGTTCTCCCGTCCTTGGCAGGGGCTGCACCCAGGGCCGCACTGGCACTTCCCATGGCCCTGGGTGTGGCCCCAGCCCACCCAGGAAAATGCCCTTGGCTTGGAGAGGAGGGTGGGGCCCTGCTCCCCACCCCACTCAGCCCCTCCTCTCCATAGTGGACCCCCTGGCCCAGGTGACTCAGCTATTCCGGGAACATCTCTTGGAGCGAGCACTGAACTGTGTGGCCCAGCCCAACCCCAGTCCTGGGTCAGCTGATGGGGACAAGTAAGTGTCGTTGTGCCCTCCTCCAGGCAAGACCCCTCCAGCAGGAATCTGGGAACGGCTCTGTCCTCAGCCCGTGGAGAGGGCCAGAGCCTGGACTACTGTGCGTGCTGTGCACCCTTCTTCCTCTCTGGGTTTCCTCTCCCTGCCAGCCTGTGGGAGGAGACGGTGGCACTTTGCAGAGCCAGGGGTCAGGCTGGACTCTGGTGGGCAGGTGGGGAGGGCCAGCACCCTCCTAGGACCCCTGCCATCTGTCCGGACAGCCAGCCCTCTCCTGCCACAGGGAATTCTCGGATGCCCTCGGGTACCTGCAGCTGTTGAACAGCTGTTCCGATGCCGCTGGGGTGCCCACCTGCAGCTTCTCCATCAGTTCCAGCATGGCCACCACCACCGGTAAGCACCCGGCCCCTGCCCCGCTCCCTTCTCAGCCCCGGTGCAGCATGGCTGAGGGCTCAGGGGACTCTCTGTCTTCTGCAGGCGTAGACCCGGTGGCCAAATGGTGGGCCTCTCTGACAGCCGTGGTGATCCACTGGCTGCGGCGGGACGAGGAGGCAGCCGAGCAGCTGTGCCCGCTGGTGGAGCACCTGCCCCGGGTGCTGCAGGAGTCTGAGTGAGTGCAGGGCAGAGTCCTCCTGCCTGGCTCCCGGCCCAGCCTTCCCATCCCCGGGGCACTGTGCCTCCACCCTCGCCTTTCTTCTGTGCAGGACGGGTCACCACCTTTTTTCCCGGGAAGCCAGAGCCAGGGCAGTGGGGGGCACTCAGCCAGGGCTAGTGGCCTGGTCTGACTGGCACCCTTCTGCCCTGGTCCCAACAGGAGACCCCTGCCCAGGGCGGCTCTGCACTCATTCAAGGCTGCCCGGGCCCTCCTGGGCTGTGCCAAGGCAGAGTCTGGCCCAGCCAGCCTGACCATCTGTGAGAAGGCCAGTGGGTACCTTCAGGACAGCCTGGCTACCACACCAGCCGGCAGCTCCCTTGACAAGGTGAGGGGTGGGGCCAGGGGCCTGGCAGGGCTGGGGGACTCAGCCTTCCATTCCCTGGTCCTTCTCCCCAGCCCTCAGGGGCCCCGGAAGACCATGGGATTAGCCCTCGAAGTGCAAGATGGGGTTCCAGCAGACCTTGTTTTCTGGCTAAGGCTTCTGTCCAGGGGAGAGGGGTTGCCCCTATCTGGTCTCGGTTTCCCCACCCCTGGGAGGAGGGGGGTGGATGATGTGGCAGGATCCCTTTGGAGGCCCTGCATCAAGAGGCCTGGACAGCTGCTCAGGGCCAGTGGCGGGTGTGGGGGCCGAGAGAGGCGGGCGGCCCCGCGGTGCATTGCTGTTGCATTGCACGTGTGTGAGGCGGGTGCAGTGCCTCGGCAGTGCAGCCCGGAGCCGGCCCCTGGCACCGTGGGCCCCCATCCTGCCCCCCCAGAGCTGGAACCCTGGTGACCCCTGCCCTGCCTGCCACCCTCAGGCCGTGCAGCTGTTCCTGTGTGACCTGCTCCTTGTGGTGCGTACCAGCCTGTGGCACCAGCAGCAGCCCCCAGCCCCGGCCCCAGCAGGCCAGGGTGCCAGCGGCGGGCCCCAGGCTTCCGCGCTTGAGCTCCGTGGCTTCCAACGGGACCTGAGCAGCCTGAGGCGGCTGGCACAGAGCTTCCGGCCCACCATGCGGAGGGTGAGTGCCCACTGGTCCCCTCTCCTCAAGATGGGGAGGAGTCAGGTGGTGGTGGAGAGGGAAGAGCCTGAGTCTGCACTCTGCTGGCACCCCCTCGCCCAGGTGTTCCTACATGAAGCCACGGCCCGGCTGATGGCGGGAGCCAGCCCCGCACGGACACACCAGCTCCTGGACCGCAGTCTGAGGCGGCGGGCAGGCCCCGGTGGCAGAGGAGGTGAGGAGCAGCTGCTGACCAGGGCTGTGCTGTCTGCCCAGCAGGGAAGGGCTCACATGGGGTGTGATACCAAGGGAGACTGCGTGTGTGTCAGATGAGACAGGCCTGGAGTGGTGGCTCACGCCTGTAATGCCGGCACTTTAGGAGGCTGAGGCGGGAGGACGGCTTGAGCCCAGGAGTTGGAGGCGACAGTGAGCCTAGGCGACAGGGAGAGACCTGTCTCAAAAAAAAAAAAAAAAAAAACCAAGCAACTTCTTGGTGGTTACCTGATAGTTCCTTTCATGAGAAATCAGTGGGGCGACTGTCATTTGTGGGATACAGGACTGCACGTGCATGACTCAGTCTGTGGACTTTACATGTGGGGTGAGACTAGGGTGGGGAGAAGGGGACCTGCCAGCCCCCTGTGCCGGGCGGGGGGGGGGCTCCCGCGGGGGCGCGGCCAGCTCGAGCCCCGCCCCTGACACATCCCCGTTTTGCGCAGGCGCGGCGGAGCTGGAGCCACGGCCCACGCGGCGGGAGCACGCGGAGGCTCTGCTGCTGGCCTCCTGCTACCTGCCCCCTGGCTTCCTGTCGGCGCCCGGGCAGCGCATGGGCATGCTGGCTGAGGCGGCGCGAACGCTTGAGAAGCTCGGCGATCGCCGGCTGCTGCACGACTGTCAGCAGATGCTCATGCGCCTGGGTGGTGGGACCACTGTCACTTCCAGCTAGACCCCGCGGTGTCCCCAGCCCCAGCGCCCCTGCCTCCAGCCACCTGGGTTCCGTGTGGCTTCTGTCCTGCGTTGGAGCGCTGAAGGCCGAAGGCAGCGCCAGAGATCCTGGCCTCCACGGTTCACCCGCGGCTGCACTCTTCCTTCCGCGTGGAAGGCCTGAGGGGCGCGACTCCGACTGGAAGAGCGGCGGCCATGACAGTGCTGACCTCTGGTGGCCGATCTGGGCACTGCAGGGGCCGAGCCGTTGGCGGGGGAGGGGCCCTCCTTGCTCTGCAGGCACCTTAGTGGCTTTTTTCCGTCTAGAGGGAAGAGAGGTGTGCACTTCCCTGCGCTGACGGAAGCCAACTTGGCTTTCCCGGACTGCGAGCGGGGCTCCCCCGGACGCCTGTCTGTCCCGCGTGGGAAGGCGTGTACATAGTGTAGCGTGCCTGACCTGAGGCTCCTGTGCTACTTTGCCTTTTGCAAACTTTATTTTCATAGTTTGAGAAGTTTTGTACAGAGAATTAAAAATGAAATTATTTATAATCTGGGATGTGTTTCTTCAGCTGATGGATGTGCTGATCAGTGAGAGTGCTTGGGCCCTCCCCCCAGCACCTAGGCAAAGGTTTCCCATCCCCCGCCGGCCGCTGGGACACGACTTTCCTCTTTCCGATGTTAGTGTGGGGAGGGCTGGCTGTATGGCCTCCGGCTGACCTGTCCCCCTGCTTCCAGGGCACGTGTTTGGGCTGTGTCAACCCTTAGGGCCTCGATGGGCTCAGCTGTGCCCCCGTCAGGTCCCTGGGTGGCGTGGGAGGATGGACTGTCCTCCAGAACCCGTCTGTTGTATGACAGCTCGGGTCTCCCTGTAAGTCTGGCATGGCTCACCTCCCCCTTCCTGGCCCCGGTCACTTCACAGCAGAGAAGCCTCCGACCTCCCTCCCGACCTGCGGCCACACTGGAGAGGGGCCACGGCGGGGGGTGGGGGGGGCGGTTTCCTGTTCTGTGAAGGGCAGACTCCCTGACTCCATTCGTGCCCCCAACCCCTCCCTTCATTCCCATTCCCCAACTAAAGCCTGGCCCGGCTCCCAGCTGAATCTGGTCTGAATCCACGGGCTGCAGATTTTCCAAAACAATCGTTGTATCTTTATTGACTTTTTTTTTTTTTTTCTGAATGCAATGACTGTTTTTTACTCTTAAGGAAAATAAACATCTTTTAGAAACAGCTCGATACACACAATCTTCAGTGTGAAGCAATATACTAATAAGAACACTAGTCGTCTTAACATTTACAGTCTTCATATATATTATATATATGTATATGTATACATATATATACACTATATAACGAGGCCAGATATAATACACACGTTTACCATTTTACAGTCATATGTACAGGAAGTTGCTAGGGCGGCCCTGGGCTGGGGGCTGCGTCAGGTCTATCGAAGCGTGGACAGAGCTGAGGACACGGACGGACAGGCGGACGGACTGGCAGGGACTGGCCCGGGCCGGTGGTGGCTGCGTGGGCAAGGGGCATCGCGGTAGCCCCCTACCCGGCAAAGGCCCGGTTGGGGCTCTGTTGCGGGCGCACGACGCACGGCAGCGACACACGGGAGAAGCGAGCATGTTCCCAACATATATACATTCTATGTAACATATATATAGAGGGGTACACAGGTTTTGTACACGAATCTAGCGCTGTCCCTGCTCCCGTGCCGAGTGGGCGCGGCGGTCCCTGGTGGTGCACAAATGTCGCGCGTCCGCCGGAGGTGCGTTCTGGCCGCTTCTTGCGTTCTGCGCTCCCAGACTGGGCTCCAGAGGTGGGTGGAGGACTGGAAAGAGGACGAACAGAGAGGCCAAAGGGTGTCCCAGTCCCGCCCATATTCGCGGAGCCCACAACCCCTAACTGAGCATAGCCCAGGGCTACCCCGGCTTTGCCCGAACCGCACGAGAGCTGTGCGGGAAGGGGCCCCGGACGCGTTCCGCACGGTTCGTTCCAAAGGCTCCGGCCCCTCCCGCGCCGGTCTAGCCCGCTCCCAGAAAGGCTTTCTTTCTCCCCGCCTCGTCCACGGAGCTAGGAGCCGCCCTCCGCCTCTTCCAGGGCTGTTTCGACCCCCACCCCCAAGCCCAGGGCTCCCAGCTGCACGCCACGACCGACAGGGGTGGCGGCAGCACCCACGTGGAATGTGTGCCACGTCGTCTTGAGATTCCGGAGCGGAAAACCGTCCCCAGGCCAAAGCCGTTTCCCACCCCCGCCAGAGGCTGAGCGTCCCGGGGAGTCTGGCCGCTCGGCGGGCTCCACCTCTGCAAGCCTGGCCCCTGGGGTGGGCAAGAAGGCCCTGCGACGTCCGGTTCCGGGAGCAGGCAGCTCCGGAACGGGTTTTCCTCCCAACCCGGGCCGCAAGTCTGAGCCCTAAGCGGCCGGATCCACGATCCGGGACCCGGATCAAGGATCGGCTCTGGACCCGCGCGGGGAGCAGCTCAAAGGCCCGGGGGCTGCGCAGGCGGCTCCTCTCCGTCGGCGGCGGGCGGGCGGGCAGGCGGGCTCCGGCGGCTCCTCCGGCCGTTGGGGTGGATTACAACGGCAGCCTCTGCAAAAGACGCCCACCCGCCAGTTACCGCCGACCTCACCGTCCACAGGCCCCGACCCCCAGATCCCCGACCCGGGTGACGCGGGAGCGCGGCGGGGGTCTCCGCCCGAGACCGCAGGCCCTACCCCGTCCACCTTCACCTTCGTGCCGCCGTCCCGCGCCCCCGCCTGCCCTACTCTCACCTATCTGGGTGGGCGGCGGGGAGGCCGTCCCAGGGACGCCCCCAGGCCCTGGCTGCCCCTGCCCCGACGCCTGCAGGTCTCCAGCGGCGGCGGCAGCGCGCAAGAGGACCGGGACCGGAGCTGGACTGCGGCGGGGCTCCAAGGGGTGGGCGGGGGAGCTCCCTCCCTCTAGGGCTGGGCCCTGCGGGGCTGTGCGGCCCCGGGGCTCGGGACTGTGAAGGAGGTGCGGGGTGGGGCTCCTCTCCCGCTTGACTCCCATCCCCCTACAGTGCACTGTGGTCCCCTACCTTATGTTTGGGACATTTCAAAGAAAAGTTCTCTTCGATGAATATGCAACCTGTGACCAAAGAGAAGTTTCAGTGGTTAGGACAGGGTGGAGGCTCACAGCTTGAGGTTTTGTCCGCAGCCAGGAGGGGAGCCGCTGCAGGGGCTCTGTCAAAGAGCAAATCGAATCCTGCTGAAAACCCTCCACACTCCACTCCACGGTGCGGGTACGGCCCTGGCCTGGTGGTCTGGACTCACCTCACCTCCTCCGCCTCCCCCCGAGTTCCACGCGCCGCCCCTCCTCACTTGAGGTCGTCCCTCACTCCCTCCCCCAGCCTTACTCTGCCAGCCACACTTGTCACTGCGCCCTAAGAGGCTGGCCTATGTGGTGATCGTGTCCTGGTCCTTGTTTCTTCCCTACCGGCAGGCAAGCTTCCAGAGAGCACGAGCTCTCGTCTTCCCTAGATGTATGCCTGGTCTGGCTCTGCAACACCCTGTGGACAGGCTGGTGGTGGTGTTGCAGGCCTGGATTTGCTCGTCTGCTACTTCTCTCAACCTCAGTCTCCACATCTGTAAAATGGGCATTATGCCACCTACTGTAGGCCTATCGTGGAGATCGATGACGGGAGTGTACAGAAACCACCCTGGTGGGGAGCAGTGGCTCATGCCTGTAATCCCAGCACTATGGGAGGATGAGGTGGGTGAATCACTTGAGCCCAGGAGTTCAAGACCAGCCTGGGCAACATGACAAAACCTCATCTCTACCAAAAATACAAAAACTAGCCAGCATGGTGGTGCATGCCTGTAGTCCCAGCTACCCTGGAGGCTGGGGCAGGAGGATCGCTTGAGCCTGAGAGGCGGAGGTTGCAGTGAACTGTGATTGCAGCACACCAGCCTGGGCAAAAGAGCCAGACTTTGTCTCAAATAAAATAAAATAAAATGTAAAAATAAAATAAATAAATACACCACCCTGTACATGTATGGCACACAGCGGGTGCAGGAGGCAGGGGTAGAGAGGACAGCCAAGCATGGCCAGTGCTCGTGCCCACCTAGGCCTGGGATGTGCTGCTATCTCGGGGAGTCCCTACTCCCCTGCCTGCTGCCACCTAGGGAGAAAGTGGCCTTTTCCCCAGGGACCCCCCCAGTCCCTAGTCCCCTTCTGGGCTCCCCTCCCCCACCAGCCTTGCCAGCCACTGATCTAAACAAACCCCAGACCCAAAACTAGCCGGAGGCTGGCGCTCTCTCCAACATGATCCTCTGTTCACACTGGAGGTGGCTCTGTGCAGTGGCATCATGACAGGCAGTGGCCAGAAGGCAGGGTGGGGACAGCTCTGCAGCCCGGAGGGCAGGGCCAGGCAGCAGCAGGCCTCTCTGAGGCGGTCTCCCCTTGTCTCCAGAAGCTGGGGGTGCCTCAGACCTGGAAACTGCCATTCAGGGCCAGCAGCTGGAGATGCGCCACCAGCTGGTTCCCTTCCCTTGGCTCGGGCAAGCCAGACGCGGTTCTGGGGCTGAACTAGATTTTCCAAAGACACTGGGCTAAAGCCCAAGGCCTGCCCCCTGCACGCCTGAGTAGCTGCAGGCGCTCCTACCAAGGGAAGTTGAGGGTAGGAGGTTGCTACTTCCAAACAGGCTCCCTCAGCACTGCCCAGCACCGCCCCGCATCGGGCATGGGGTGGGAGACACTGGGTAAAGCCAAAAGATCTGGCCCTGGCCCTGGTGCCCGCAGCTGGGGAATGGTTCAGACAGGATACCGGGGTGTAGCAGCCTCTGCCTGCTCTTCAGAGTCACTGCTTGTCTCCAAACTGGGGTTCCTTAACAAGGATTGGATGGGGGGAGGATGAGTGGGCCAGGACAGTGCAGTGTGGGGCAGAGGCTGGCAGCCAATGGGCAGCCCTGGTGCCCTGCAGTCCGAGTGCCTGGTGCAGAGGCCTGCGGCTCCTCCCTGGCCAGACATCGGATCAGCGTGGCCGGGCTGCTCCCTCAGGCCTCACTCCCACCCCGCCTGTCTCCTGCCTCCCAGGTGCCCATTTCCCTGCCTTCACTCTCCCTCGCCTTGTTCTCCCTAGCCTTCTCTGGCAGCTGTTCCTCAGTTTCCTGGGGGTCCATTCCTCCTCCTTAGCTAGCTGTTCCATGGTGGGCACGACCCCCATTGTCTTGCCCCTTCTAGGGCTCTGATGAGCCCTCGCCTGCGGATGGTGGGTGAGACTCGATCCTCAGCCCAGCTGCCTACACTCTGTATGTCCACAGGTGCTTCTGCAGTGTGGCCAAAGGGAACCGCCGTGTGTGTAGATGGCCTGGCAGAGCAGCCCCATCCCCTCCCTGCACCCGGGTCCGCTGCGGTCACCCCATGGAGAGGTGGGCTGCACTCCTCTGTGCTGGACTTGGGACTTGCTTTGATTAACAGGACGTGGTGAAGCCCAGGATCTAGGCTGTGAGAGGCCCTGTGATGTCCCCACTCTCAGAGCCCTGCTGCCACGCCGCCATGAGGACGCACCCAGGCCAGCCTGCTGGAGGATGACACAGCCTGCGTGCAGCAAAGACAAGCTGGCCCAGCTGGGGCCACCCTAGGTCATCCTGCTCCCAGCAGAGCCTGCAGCCAACTCATGCCTTTTTGAGGAAGAATGAAGGGCTGGTGCTGAAGCCACGAAGCTGGGCCTGGAAGGGCCAACAGCGCTGCGGCATGAGCTGGCCCTATCTGCATGTGTGCACCCTACTTCTCCCCCTTCGTGCGGAAGCTGGGCGTCAGGCTTGACACCTCCCTCTCCCTCATCCCTTATGTCAAGTCCCGTGGATTCTGTGCCAGCTCCGTCTCTGAGCTGTATGTCTCCATCTGCACCAGGCAACCCTTCCTGCTTAGACCACTGCAGTAGTCCCTTAGCTCAAATCACGTCGGTGTCTCGTCTTCCCAGTCCCTTTCCTGCCTCAATCCTCACGGAGCAACAGAGTCCCTGTTATACGAGGAATGCTAGGATTTTATCTGAAACAAAAGTTCTCTCGCTCAAAGCCTAGTATACAAGTTCCACCACTAAACAGTTGCTGCCCACCTCCCTGGATCTTTTGAGGCCTGGCTTAAATGTCACCTCCTCCTGGAAGCCTTCCTAGATTACTTCCTGGTTCAGACAGGATGAACCTCTTCCACAGTGACTACTCTCTCCTTCCTGTCTGGTTTTCCTAACTTTGGCCAAGAACTATGGTTTTGCTGTCTGTCCCACTCATGGGTGAGCCCCTTGGGAGTCTGGGCAGTCCTGGCGTAGGAGGAAGAACATAGGACATGGAGCAAGAAAGCCAGGGCATTAAGTCCTGGGACTGTCCGTGCCATGCTGTGTGCCATGGGTGAGGCAGCCAGTCTGTGAAGATGGCCGGAAACAACATGGGCTTGTCGCAGGGTTGGGAGTGATTGGCAGTCCGTTCATCACTGTGGAAGGAGGAATGTGGCTCGTGGCAGCTATTATGTGGAGTGCGGCCACACGCCTGGGTAAGTGGCAGGGTCCATGTTAAACTCCGGCTCACACTGCTTAGAGTGGGAGGACAGGGCCAGTGAGAATCCTCCACATCCCGCCCCAGTGAGCCCCTCCCTGCTGGGTGCTGGCAGCTCAGTCCCCTCCCAGAAAGTATCAGGATCCAGAGTCTTCTGTGTCCTCCCTGGGGCAGGCTGGCTGGGCTGACACTGGCCAGGGACCCAGCAGGCAGGTGGGCCACAGGCTGTAGTCCCCTCTGCCCGGGGCAATGGCAGCAGGGCATCAGGTTATGAGGAGTGGCAGTAGAGGGCGCTGCTGGGAGAGTGACGGGAGCCTGGGGGGCCTGGGCTCTGTCCGCTGGGAGGTGGGTTATGACTTCACCTCTTTCCAGGCCAGAGCTGGGAGGGATTGAGGGTGAGGGGGACAGGTCTTAGAGGCTGGACCCAAAATAGGACTGAGGCGGTACTGCGTTGGTAGTGTTCATTATTCCACTCTCCTCCCGGCAGCTCCGGAGAGAAGATGCTATTAATCACCTCCATTGTACAGGTGGGGAAGCTGCGTGCAGACATATTGACCAGCTTGCCCAAGACCACACGTTAGAAACACCCCTGGGAGCCAGCGTGGCCGCGCACACCTGTGGTCTCAGCTGCTCGGGAGGCTGAGGTGGGAGGACGACTGAGCCCGGGAGGTTGAGGCTGCAGCGCGCCGTGATTGCCTCCCTGCACTCTAGCTTGGGCGACAGAGCAAGATCCTGTCTCAAACAAAAACGAAAACCCCCACCAGCACTAGGGTTTGAATCCAGGCCACAGTTGGTCCCAAATCTCCCAAAATACTGTTGTAATCAATAACTAATATTGCACGATAAGCAACTGCTTTCTTTGGATGAAATAAGGAATAGCTCTGAGCCTCAGTTTCCCCACCTATTCGATAAAGGCAAGGGCTCCCAGGTATCTCCGGCCCATGCAGTCTGTCGTTGTGTGTGTCCAGTGACAGCAGGGGCTCAGTAAATGCTTGTGGAACGTTTATTCCATGAGTTAGAGGAGGGACTGGGAGAGGATGAGGGGAGCCTGGGGCTGCCTCCAGACCCCATTACCCTAATTCAAAGCTTCCACAACTGCTCCTTGTGGCCAACAGGAAACCACGGGTCTCAGTCTCTGTTTTGAACCTCATCATCCCCAACTCATTTGGTTTTTGCTGTTGTAGTGGTGCCTTTCTCTTTGTCTCTGCTCAGTGAACTCCTATTCATCCTTCGAAGGCCCAACCCCAATACCCCTTTGTGAAGCCTGAGCTCCTCCTCGCCCGTTAGCAATTGACAGCTCTGCAGACAGCATTCCACACTGTAATTTATGCCTCTATCTTCCCTCCCTGCTCTGGGCATTCCTCAAGCAGGTGCCTGGGGAATGCCTCATTTCCACATCCCTGGCATTGCCCAGCAGAGGTCCTCAGGCAGAGAGAAAGGCAAAACAAAGAATTACCAGGGGCCGGGCACGGTGGCTCACACCTATAATCCCAGCACTTTGGGAGGCCAGGGTGGGCAGATCACCTGAAGTCAGCACTTGGGGACCAGCCTGACCAACAAGGAGAAACCCCACCTTTACTAAGAATGCAGAATTAGCCAGGCATGGTGGCACATGCCTGTAGTCCCAGCTACTTGGGAGGCTGAGGCAAGAGAATCACTTGAACCCGGGAGGCGGAGGTTGCGGTGAGCCAAATCATGCCATTGCACTCCAGCCCGGGCAACAAGAGTGAAACTCCATCTCAAAAAAAAAACAAAAAAAACAAAAAAAAAACAAAAAAAAAAAGTAGCTGGGGCAGGAGAGGAAGGAAACTGAAGACGGGGCCTGGGTTTGGGGAGCTGTGCCCAGGGTCCCCCGAACGGCTTGGACGGGCTCGTACCTGCATCGCTGGCACACGGGTAGTGATAGCTGTGGATGCATCCTTTGTGGCAGCACCCAATGGTGGCCCCGGCTTCTTGGCAGCTGGAACACATCTGATGAAAGAAAGGAAAGGCAGGTGAGTCTTCAGCTGGAGCCCAGCCCTCAAGGTTTCCAGGCTGGCGGGCCAGCTGCGGTGGCTCAAGCCTGTAATCCCAGCACTGTGGAAGGACTAGGTGGGAGGATCCCTTAAGTCCAGGAGTTTGATACCAGCCTGGGCAACATGGTGAAACTCTGCCTCTGCAAAAACAATACAAAAAGTAGCCAGGGGTGGTGGAGTGCGCCTGTAGTCTCTGCTACTCAAGAGGCTGAGGTGGGAGGCTCGCTGGAGCCTGGGAGGTTGAGGCTGCGGTGAGCTGAGATCGTGCCACTGCCTGCCCTCCAGCCTGGGCAACACAGTGAGACCCTGTTTCCAAAAAAAAAAAAAAAAAAAAAAGCCTTACAGGCTGGTTCCCTGTGGTCCCCGCCTCCTTTCTCCAAAATGGTGCAAGAAATCTGCCGGAAGGAGGCTCAGCACTGGGGCGCTCATGCCCACAAGTGTGGGGCTTTGGCACCCCCTGGACTGGTACACTGGGTAGGGAGACCCCCTCGGGGCAGCGATGCCAGTTACCACCATGGCTGTGGCTCCTGGCCGGGGTCTGTGGCATGCGTCCTGTGCGCAGGGGCTGCTGTGTCCTTATCCACTGGCTCCAACAGCCCTCCGTGGGTCACTTTCATTAACCTCACTTTATAGATGGTGAAACTGAGGCTCCCATTCCAGGCAAGAGTGAAGGCATTGGCATGGTTTTCTGCCCTCTCTGGCAGCAAGAGCACGGACGCTGGGCTGGGGCTGTTCTAGGATGAGCCCTGAGCTCTCCGGGAACCAGCTCTCAGCCTGAGATGCTGATTTCATGTAACTCTGATGCCCTCGTCCTCCAAGTCTCAAAGCTGTCCTCTGTGAAGCTTGGGGCTGCCCCACACCTGGCCCAGCTACTTAGAGTGGGACATGGCCAGGTGAGGACAGCCAGGCCAAGAAGGCCCTTGGAAGAGTGGAGTCAACCTGAGGCTGCGGAGGGAGACACCACCCAGGTGCCAGCGCCACCGTGCCACCGTGCTGGCAGGGGTAAGGAAAAGAAGGCAGCAGAGAGGGTGGTGGCCAGTGCCCAGGTGCAAAGCCAGTGAAACAAATGACAGTAGCTTCTTGTGTGCCAGTCATGCCCTCATGCCAACCTTATGATGCCATTATTGCTGTTTTGTCCAGGTTACCAATGAAAGCTGAGGCTGAGTAACCTGCCCAAGGGCTCCAGGCTGGAGCAGGGGCCCACAGGACCCCACATGCTGGTGGGGGGATGCTCCCTCCCCTCCCCAGCAGCTGAGAAATGTCTGAGAACACTGCCCTCCCCGCTGCCCTGCCCAAGCTGGGAGTGGGCAGGTGGGGGCTGTGGCCTGGGGTTTGTTCTACAATTTTGGGTTTTCAGCTCAGGGCTGAGGGCTCCTTCCCGCCTGGTCTGGGATGGCCTTCTGGGGATCTGGGGTCCAGCGTCCCCAATTCCTGACCCAAAAGGGCTAATGATACACAGGAGGCCGCTGTCCACGCGTGGCGTCGGTGTCTGGGTGGTGAAGGCTTCGCTCCACTTGCCTGCAAGTCAGCCCTACTCTCAGGGAGGCATCTGAATGGCATTTTAGATGTGAAGAAACTGAGATCAGAGTGAGGCCTCAGGCCCTTCTGACCCCAACTACCCCGAGGGGAGGGCAGGGGTGGTGGCCCGTGAACCCTGCCACAGGTGGGGCCTCTACAGACCCCGCCCAGCCCCCAACAATGCCCAGAGCCTGCTATGGGTCCCTCTCACCCCAAGCACTCCGGGCCAGGCCCCATCTGGATAGGAGGTAGGGGTCTATGATGGCTTTGGGGGAGGGGCAGGCTTTGGGCAGCCAGGGACACCAAGGTGCCAGGAGGTTAGCATGGCAGGGCTCAGAGACAGCAGGCGGGGCCCGTTCCCAGAAAGGGCCATCAAGGGAAGAGGGTATCCTGAGGACTGGCTCAGAGGTTCTGCCCTCCTGAAAGCCAAAGTGAGGCCACGGTGCTGAGGGCCGTGGCAGGGCTGTGGCCGGGGATGCAGCTGCACCCCAAGCCCCTTCCACGTGCCAGGCAGATCCGCAGAACCCCACAATCCTGCTAACAGGGTTGACATTGTGGGATTCTCAGAGGACGCCTGACTTGCCTGGAGTTATAGAACCAGCCCTGGGTGGAGCTGGGATTTGAATCAGGGTCTGACTCCAAGGATCGTGGTGCCCCCAAGCCACTGAGGCAGGAAGGGGTATGAACCGAAAGTGACCCTGGGAAGCCCCAGACCTGCCCATTCCCCCAGATGTCCCACGTCTCCGGCAGGGCGTTCCTGGTTCTGACCTTCCTGGGGCAGCCCCAGTCGTGCCGGCTGTCAAGCCGTTTCTGGAGCATGGCACAGCGGACAGGCATGGCCCAGGCAGGCGAGTTCCAGCCTCCGTGTGGCGCAGGGAAGCCGGTGCCGCTCCGACACTCACTGTGTCAGTCCAGCAGAGCGCTGTGTGTGCATGACCGGTAAGACACCTACGGCCCAGGGACAGGCAGGGATGGGCTGGGGTGCTCGGTGCTCAGGGCTGACCCCTCCTCCCTTCGGCCGGCCAGTGCTGGCTGCAGGGGACGCAGAGACGACCGGATCCCAGCCTGGTGGGACGTGAGTGTCGGGTGCACGGAGGCAGCCCCCAGAGAGGCTGAACGGCCAGGAGGCAATAGGGACAGGCTTTCAGGGAAGGGGCTGTGAAGAGGGGCGATGCCGGCAGCTGGGGCTGGGGATCTGAGGGTTTATGATGATGGGAGAGACTTGAACCTGTTTCAAGGTGCTGGGAAGGAGCCAGTAATGGGAGAAAGAGACAGAGAAAGCAGGAGAGAGGCAAAAAATCACCAACTGGGAAGAGACCCAGAGCCACCATCTGCTGGGCAAGCAAGGCCTGCTGCATCACGAAGCTGCGGTGTCCCGTCCGGGCCAGCCTTCCTCTGAGGCAGAGGCTGAAGTGAGGTGGGCAGGGCGTCTGGGCGTGGAGATGCAGCCATCCCCATGGGCAGTGGGAAGCAGGTGCCCAACACACACGAGGTGTGAGTGGAATCCACAGTGGGCACCCACCAGGACCTTGGTAAGGCCAGATGATGTCACAGCAACTGTCAGGGGCAGAGGCTGCTCAGAGGGACTGCAGGGGCACTGCAAGAAGCAGGTGGGCCGCGCTGCACCAGGGGAGGAGGCCATGTGGGGGGGGGGGGGCTGAAGTCACTGGGGCCACTCTGCTGGGTCATTCAATTGCTCAGAGGCAGGCAGCGTTCGTGCAAGGCCTCTGGAGACCCCTGCCAAGTCCCTCTGGCTTCCCTGTGACCTCAACCGCACGCAGCAGGCTGAAGGAAGGAGTGGAGGGGATGGGACTCAGGGCAGGGGCCACTGAGAGAGCAGTTGTTCCCACTGAGAGCCACCACCCAGCACTGGGAGCCGGGAGCGTCACTCCATGGAGGTCTGGATGCGGCAGTGGAGTGGGGGCTGAATGTGGGGGGCAGGAGCACGACTCTGGGGGAGTAGACCCCACTGTTACTTCCCTCAGAAGGGCAGAGGGACCTTATGGTGCTGGGGAAGTGGTGGCACCACCAGGCACGTCACACTGGGGTCACCAGAGCCACCAGGCCCCTCTGTACCGACTATCACAGGGCAGCCTCGCTCTGGAGGTTGGGGACTGCCCCCATGTAACCCTCCCGACCCCTCCTCCATGGGCACCCTCAGACCCACATTGGGGGCGAGGGGACAGAGGCACAGGGAGGGCAGGTCACAGCCGCAAAGGTGCATGGCTGCGTGGCCCGAGTTCCCTCTCACGTTGGTGCTCAGTGACTCCGGCTTCCAAAGCTGGTCTCGGAGCCAGGGGCAAGAGGGTCCGGGTCTGCCCCACCCTGCCTGTGTGACTGTGTGACCCCGTGGACTGTCCTGCAGAGGGAGGGACCCTGTGACTGGTCCATGTGTCAAGCCTGTGTCGTTGGAGGGAGTCTTCCCCTAAGCCCTCAGCTCCATTCCAGAGGCACAGGAGACAGAAACGGAGGGTGGGCAGCTTGCTCTTGCGCCACCCAGGACGGCCCCGACGTTCAATCCTGGGAGGCCGCGTGTCCTCTGGGCCTTGGCAACTCCAGGGACAGCATGGGGAGGGGCCCCGTGGGCTCTGGGTGGGGCTGGAGCCTGAAGATGCCAGGTGAGTGGGAGAAAGCTGGCATAGGGGCCCCCAGCAGGAAGTCTCCTGGGACAGGGTGGGTGAGTCCGACCTGCCTCGGCCGGACGGTGCCTCCACTTCCCCCACACAGCCCGGAGGACCCTGCAGATCATCCCGAGACTGCAGACGCATTAGGCCCATGCTGTAGCACTAGAGAGACAAGAGGCTCCCTGCCTGCCTGCATGCCTGTCCTTTGGAACCCCACGCTCCCCACCCTGGCTGGGCTGGCCTCTTACCATGTCCACGGCCACCTTCATGGCCTCCTGCAGCCCAAAGAGCTTCCCGGCCACCAGGTAGACGCCACCGGTCCACACGGCGCAGGCCTCGTGCACCCAGTGCTCCTGGGCCTCCCCGCCGGGCTCTCCCGGGGCCTCCTTGCTGCACTCGTGTCTTCGGCCCTTGTCGGCTGGGGCTGCCTCCTCGCCCCCGTCCTCCCGGCCATCGCAGCAGTAGCAGCTCTGCAGCCTCCGGGACAGGCCCCGGGCACTGGTGCGCAGTGGGCCCTGCTTGGCCAGGTCGGCTGGGCCATCAGGCCTGGGGGGCTTTCCGGCGGCGGCGGCAGCTGCGCACTCGGGGCCTTTGAGTGTTCTCTCGAGTGGCAGCGAGGCTTCCTCGCAGGTGCTTTCCGGCCGCACCTTCTCCTTGAGTTTTGGCTTCTTTTTGGGGAGGCAGTGTTCGGGGTAGTAGGGCCCACAGAGGTCCCCGAGGTCCTTGAAGTTGGCCGGGTTTTGGCAGAGGCAGCAAACAAGGCAAGAGGTACTCAGGGCCTTGGAAACCACAGGCCCCAGGTGCATGGTGGAGGAGAGGGGCAGGGAGGGCCGCGGCTGCAGGATGGAGCCTCCAGGGAGCGTGGCCAGGGAGGCCCCGGCTGCATCCAAGGAGAACGAGGATGAGGATGAGGAAGAGGAGGCAGAGGAGGAAGGCTTCCTGTGGGGCTTGGGCGCATCTCCAGGGGAGTTGACAACAGTGCATATGGTGGTGAACGCATCTCGCTTCTCCACGCGCACGAAGGGTGAGAAGGCGGGGATCCGACTGTCTGACCTCAGCCGCTTGCACGACGAAATGTACTTGAGGCGGATTTCAGGCTCTGCGGGATCCAGGGGCAGCACCTGCTGCTGCCGCCGCCGCTTGGCTCGCCCCTTGCAGGGTGAAGAGGTGGTGTTCTTGGCCCGGCCCCGAGTGAGGCGCTTCCGCTTGGAATAGCTGCTGTAGTTGGCATGGCCTGGCTGTTTCTGTGCCCTTGTCTGGGGCTGGCAGGGCCTGCCCTCGGGGGGCTGGGAGGCCAGGCCCAGCTCCTCCATCTTTGGCTTCTTGCCTCCTCCGCCAGGGCTGTCCTCGCCGGCCCCTTGGGTGCCACCGGCCCTGTCTCGGGGAGTCAGGAGCAGAGCCGGGCCAAGATAGGGCCGCTTTTCCAGGGGGCCTTTGGAGAGCCCGAGGGCTCCCGCCCGGCCTTTCCGACTTCGCTTCTTAGGTGCCAGGGCGGTCCCCCCAGGCTGCAGGACCTCCGGGGACGTGAAGGCCTCGGTTTTGAAACAGTCAGTCGAAGACAGTTTCTTACTGTTCATGAGTTTGCCTTTTAAGGATCTGTTGGTCAGATTTCTGCATAACGGATCGGCAACAGAAGCCGCTGGGAGCTTCTGCCCGGTGCCCATACTGATCAGGCCTTCCTCGGCCCCCACCGGGCTGCCCCCAGCACCCTTGAGCCCACGGTCCTTCTCAGGAAGGGATGGGCTCAGAGGATTACCGGGAGCGGGCCCCGGCGCTTTGCACGCAAACTTCTTGAGGCTGGGCGAGGTGATCTTCTGCACGATGGCTTCCAGCTTCAGGCCCCGGCCCTTCCGGGGCGGCAGCACCTTGGTCTTCATGGCCCCCTGGAAGGCCGCCCGAGAGGCGAGCTTGAGGCAGGCGTCGGGGGCCTCGGGGGGTGGGGGCTTTGTGGCGGGCTCGCCATTGCCCTTGGTGGGCTTGGCCTTCTTGGGAGAAGACATCCTCTTGAAGAGAGTGGGGGTGCCCTCGGGCCCCTCCTCCTTCCCATCTCCCCCGTTGCCGCTGGCATTGCTGCTGCTGCGGCTCCGCAAGACCAGGTTCCGCTTCTTGGTGGGGACCGGCGCCATGAAGGCCGACTTCCTTTTGAGCGCATGAAGGGGCCGGTCAGAGAGCTTGCTGCCTGCACCAGGCTTGGGGACCCTGGCCCGCTGGCTCACCCTGCCCTCCTTCTGGGGGCTGCCGGAGACCTTGAACGCGGCAGGCAGGTGGCTGTTGTCTAGGAGCTTCTTGGTGGCCCGGCAGTTGGGGAGCCTGCCCTCGGAGGGCCTCCGTCGCTTGGAGTGGAAGATCTCCTGGGTTTTGGTGCGTGACCGAAGGATCATGGAGCGCTGGTCCTTGCCAGGTGTGCCGGGTGAGTCCGTCTCCTTGGTCTTGGAGCCCATGGGACTGCTGTCGGAGGCCACAGGCAGGGCGGCCGGGTTGCTGGGGCTGGAGGCAGCCTTGGGTGAGGGCTTCCCCACCCGCTTGCCCGACTTGAAGGCGGCTCGCTGCTTGCCCGCCAGTTTGTCTGGGGGTGCAGGGGTGGTGGTCAGGCCTGGGGGCCCGGGCGTGCGGGGCTCACTCAGGGCCGTGAGAGAACGAGTGCACATCCTGGGGAGCCCCTCCGAGGCCCCCCGGCCTGGGGCTCCAGCCCCTTCCATCTGTCCCGGCGGGGGCCCCGTGCAGGATTCAGGGAGCAAGAGG
Source organism: Sapajus apella (assembly GCF_009761245.1). Taxonomy (NCBI): domain Eukaryota; kingdom Metazoa; phylum Chordata; class Mammalia; order Primates; family Cebidae; genus Sapajus; species Sapajus apella. The sequence goes on from NW_022437155.1 coordinate 355,688, forward strand.
TCTTTGGGCAGCGCAGGTGCCCTGCACGGGGAGTCCTCCGCCTCGGGCAGCCCCCGGTGTACCCGCCGGCTCCGTAAGCTTTTGCCCCGTGGCACAGGCTCTTTCTTCGCGATGGGCGCCTCAGGCACAGCAGGCTTGTTGGGCTTCTGGCCCAGAGAGGTGTCCGAGGTGGCAGAATCCCCCGGAGCTCGCTCCCCATCGGGCCCCTCTTCACCAGGCTTCATGTGGGACAGCGAAGACTCAAACCAGCTCTGGACCTTTGACTCGGTGCCCACGGTGGGACCCAGCAGGATGACAGACTCCCCTGAGAGGTGGCACGGGGAGCCCCAGCCGGCCTTGGAGTCCAGCACCTCCTCCACCTCCTCCTTGGTGCAGATGAGCGGGGCCTTGGGTGACAGCGGGTCCTGCATGCCAGGCCTCTGCTCGGGGCTGCCCAGGAGCTCACACAGGGAGGAGTACTCCTCCTCAGCCTCCAGGTCCTCCTTCCTGCTGGTGGGCGGCAGCAGCGGGAGGTCCCCGAAGTCGGCGGTGGAACAGCAGTGCCGGCTGTCCTCCAGCCACCGATCAGCCTTGCCCACATCGGGGCACTGCAGCAGCCCGCCTGCCTCCTCCTTCACCCCACCCGCCTCCTCCTGCTTGAAGTCCCCAGGCAACGAGACCACCTTCTCCCCCGGGGGCTCCTCCTCCTGGAAGCCCAGGCAGGCCGCAGCCTCATGGGCGTCCCCTTTGCTGACGCTGTCCGAGGCCTTCCCACCCTGCTCCAGGCCCTTGGTGAGGTCGCCGGGGTGCAATCCCCACCTGGGACAAGCATCCCCCAGGTTTTCCTCTGGCCAGGCAAAGGGGTTAGCACTGTCTGCCGAGCTGACAGCAGTCGTGTCTGGGAAACAGTCAAAAGCTGCTGTGGTAGGGTCTGGAGCCGCCACCCCAAGGGTGGGCTTCGTGCCAAAGGAGAGAGGACCAGTTGTCTTTTTGGGGTCAGGGGTAGCGAAGGCCACGGAAGGGTCTTCGAACAGCCCTGGGCTGAAGTCCTTGGTGGTGCCACCCTTGTCCAGCTGCAAGGGGTCGGGCAGGGCCTCCGGCTCCCCAGGCCGGGGCCACACACCCTTGGCCACAGAGTCCAGGCAGGCGCTGTGGTTCTCCAGCGAGAAGGGTGGCTTGCTGCTGTCCTTGGCCAGGCTGGACGCTTCGGCCCAAGCTTTGTCGGCCTTCTCGCCGATGGCTTCCTGCAGCCCCAGGATCTCGGAGGCCAGGTCCTCCTGTGCCAGGGCGCTCAGCAGCAGCCGAGGACAGTCCCGCTCGCCCGCCACGAACTTGGAGAAGCTGTCGAGCGGCAGACTGCCATGCAGGCTCTGCAGGGAGTCGTCAGATTTGGTGGACATGTCGTCAGGAGAGGTCACAGAACAGGTGGACACGGACTCGGGCTTGGCCTTCGAGTTGCTGTTGACCCTGGCAGGGCTGCCACGGGCCTGGCTGCAGTAGAGGAAGCTGCGCTCCAGCGGGTCCTCGGAGCCGCTCAGGTAGTCGGCCTCCTGCGGCTCGGCGTGCGTGGACTGCGGCGTGCTGCCCAGCGGCTCCGACAGCGGGGTGCCCGCGGGCTCGGCCGAGTAGCCGCTGCCTTCGGGGCTGCAGTGCTGGCTTTTGTGCTGCTCCGGGGTCCTGGACACGAGGTTCTTGACGCCTTTCTTTTGCGGCACGGCAGCCTTGGACAGCAGCAGCTGCTGGACGGTGCTGGAAATGTTCTCCACCTGTGAGGTCAGCGCCGTGAGGCTCTGCAGGCTGAGGTCCGACAGCAGGCTCTCGGGGAGCTTGTCCTTCTGCAGCGGCTTGCCGTTGCCGGCCTGGGTGTCCACGGAGCTGGTGGCATCCGTCGGGGAGGGGTTGAGCAGGGGCATGAAGTGGCTGTGGTCTGTGATCCCCGCGGGAAAGGCCCCTGTGCTCAGCGGCTGCTGGCTGTAGGGGAAGTTCTCCAGGTTTGGCATCAGCGGCGACGGAGTGGAGCTGTAGGAGGGGGAGCGGCCCACGGAGCGGGCGGGCGAGTGGCTGGAGCTGGGGCTGAAGGTCTGGTAGTACTGCTCCGGGGTCCGGACCGCGGCGTCCGGCTGGCAGTAGCCCTGGCCTTGCTGCCCGTAGTGCTGATACTTGGCGAGGTTTTGGTAATGGAGGGTTTCCTGGGCATGGTGCCGGCTCTGAAGAGCTTGCTGCTGCTGCTGCTGCTGGTGGTCATAGCTGAGGCGGCCTGACTGGTAGGCGTGAAGACTCTGGACCCGCTGCCCCGGGGCCAGGCTGGAGCTGGTGGTCAGCGGCCTGTCGTGGGGCTGGGCAGTCGGCGCCGTGCAGCTCTTATAGGAGTGGGCCCCCTGCCCGCCGCCCTGGACGGAGGAGGAGTAGGTGGAGGAGGTGGGGAAGGACTGGGAATGCTGGGGAAAGTGGGTGCCCTGGGGGAAGGGCAGAGGGGAGGCAATGTCGTTCTGCAGCTTCTGCCTTTGCAGCTTGGGGTATGCCAGGGGCTGCTGGGGCAGCGGTGGCTGCTGGACGTGCAGGGAGTGAGTCCGAAAGGGCACCTGGGCGCCCTGCTCTGCATACTGCCTGCTGGGGGCCACTGCTGTCTTTTTCATTAAGTTCTCATCATACTTGCCCACCCCCGCTGGCAGGGGCTGAGGCTGTGGGGGTGGTGGCTGCGGGGCCCCCCAAGCCTGCAGGCTCTCCTCACCAGCATAGCGGCCTGGGTAGGGGCTGCTGTCCTGGGCGCCGTAGCCGGGGAAAGCTGGCCTCCCCTGCAGGGCCTGCTGCGTGGGCAGGGCCTTGCTGCCTCGGTGGTACTTGTCAGCAGCCACCGTGGCCGCTGTGCCAGAGGGCGTGCCGGTGCCACCCTCGTAGCTCGGGTAAGGCTGCGGGTTATAATAGTCCTTGGCGAGCAGCCGCTGCCGGTCACAGCTTAGCCCGGCCTGACTCGGCTGCCTGTAATTCTCCAGGCGTGATGTTTCCTGCGAGGTCTGCTGGTAGTTCTGTTGTTTGCCATGGAAACCACACCTTTCTCGAAAAGACTGCATGACTCGGGCTGGTTATCTGTGAAAAGAAAAAGGGAGGGAGGGAGGGAGGGAGGGAGGACAGGCAGGGAGGGGGCAGAGGGATGAGTGATTCAGATGGACCACTTCCTTTTGCCTTAGAAAGCACCCTCCCACCCACCTCCCCACCCTGCCTGCTCCCCCGCATAGCTCTTAATATTCCCCCCTTCGCCTGAGCGTCCCCACCAGCTGTGCACATATTGACAACTTCTGTGTCAGGGAGGTGTGCTGTGTAATTCCCGCTCCCACACTGCCTGCAGCTGAGCCTTGCCAAGGATGGCCACCGACGCAGGAGGCAAAACCGGCTGCCCAGCGCCAGGTCACTGGGGAGCTACCCTACCCCCCGCCCCCTCCGCCAGCTCCTTCCCACTGCCCCCCACCCACCACGCCCAGCCCTTCCTGACAGCTCAAAAGCATTTAGCAGAGCAATTCCCGCTCCCCTGTCCCCCAGGGACTGCTGGATCCTGTAATCTAGTCCCTGCTCGGCCATGTTCAAGCGTGACCCAGCCATGCTGGGGACCGAGGAGGGTTTGCCCCTGCCCCAGGGAGGCCGCCTGAGCGCACGCACAGACATATGTATGCTCATACACACGCACACACGCATGCACACACACCTCCTCGATCACTGCCACGCCATCTGGAATCTGTCTGTTCCTTCCAGCAGACGTCGATTAGGGGCTGCCAAGCCACCATAGACATAAAACGTCCCCTCCTCTGACTCTCAGGAACGAAAGACAGCAGCACCTGCCTCCCGTTTTTGATATCATAGGTGCATAAACAGATTACGTGGCCCAGAGTGAGGGAGTGCATACTAATGGGGCTAGAGATGCAGTCCCACGGCCACGGAAGGGCACAGCTCACCACCCCCGACCCCCCGTACTGGGGGACGAAGCCCTGTGGCTCCTGGCCAGCCCCTCCCCAACTCTGCAGGAGAGGGCTGGGGCAGGCAACACCCACGAGCCCATCTGGTTATGATTTTAGGGCCCGGGGCCCAGGTGGGGGTCTAACCTGCCCCTGCCCCCAAAGCAGAATCCTGGGTCAGGAAAGGAGCCGGGGTGGGTTGGGGGAGCCTTTCCAAGCAGAGCATCTGCCGGCCCGGCGTCCAGCTTCCCCCAGCTGACTCGCTGGCCTGGCCACCCCAGAAGACCCCTAAAAGAGGGATGGAAGAAAGAAGGAAAATGGCCCAGGTTTTGGAGGAAGTGCACGGAGGGTCTCGCCATCCGCCGAGTCCCAGAAGGCTTGGGATTTACCCAGAACCACGCTGGCCCGGAGGCAGGAAGAAGGGGGCCCAGCTTGGCCTGTGTGGCCCAGGCCCCCAGGGGGACAGGGGACTTTCTAGTGCTGGTTCCCAAATGCTCCAAAAAGGAAGGGGTGGCCTGCCTCCGGCTACAAACACTCCAGGTTGTTGAAGGGGTCAGGAAGGGGCACAGAGAAGGAGAGGCATGCAGAGTCAGGGAGGGAAACAGGAAAGAGTGAGGGAGAGCTGTGGGCGGCTGCTACGTTCACCCCTCTTCCTTCGCCCAGACCCCACCACAGGTGCCTTCCTCATTCAGTGTCTAGGGATGGATGCAGGGAGGGGACAGAGGGCCTCCATGTGCCTGAGAGCAGGGCAAGCCCAGGGCAGCCAGACGGCCCCCAGGAGCCAGCCCATCAGCCCAGTGCTGGGACCACCTCTCGTGCCCTGCAGAGTTAGCCTGCCCTGGCCGGGGAATGCAGGACACCCAGCCCAGTGGGGGGCCGGCCACTTTCCTGAGAGGCAAGCCCCTGCCCACTGGCTCATCAAAGCCGCTTCCCTCTGCTCCCCCTCCTCTCCCTGGATTTGTCACAGGCATCCCTAACAAGCCTCACGCCCGCTCTTCTGACCCACTTCAATCCTACCCCTGGCGGCTCAGATAAAACATTACAGGAGGTTCCTGCTGCGACGTGCCAGCCCAGAGGAGCTGGGAACGGCGCTTGGTTCAGGTCTGGCAGCTCCCTGCCAGGTGGGCAGCCTCTCGCTCCTGCCCTGGCCAGATCGCCACAGGGCAGCCCAGGCGATCCTGTGCCCAGGCCGACGGCACGGCGCCCGCTCCCTGCCCTCCCCAGGCGCATGTTTATGAGCCCAGAATGTGCAAACCCAGGACCACTCTGAAGCCTGCGCCTCGTATATCTGCACAAATTACATTTCGGCTTTTATTAGTCCCAGATCACTCTCATTTCCTGCTGAGTGTCCTGTGGATATCATTAACATTTCTACGGCTTTATTTTTTATTTTTTTTCACATTCTCCAAAATGCATTACCAGAAACATTATTTAAAGAGAGACAGACAGAGACAGAGATGGGGGCTCTCACCAGTGTCCCCTCCCTGCCTGTCCGTCTGCATCCCTCCCTCCCTGTTTAATCGTCCAGCTGCTGCGTCTTTTAATTTAGCCGAGCTGTATTACAGGCAGGTTTCCCAATACACACGAGCAGCTGGATGCGGTGAAAGCATCTATCGCTAAGGAGACAGTTCAATTAAAACACGAGCCCAGTACTGATGGAGAATGCAGGCAAAAATGCTCACCCCAACACCACCCCAAAACCCAAGGCAAAGGGAGGGATGGGAACAAAGGCACAGGCTGCCTCTCAGTGCCAGCCAGGTCCCACCGCCAGCTCTGCTGGGAGACAATGGGGCACTGCCTCTTTAAGGGCTGCCTCAGGCCTGCTGTGGGCTCTGTTGTTATTAATTGTTGTGATTATGATTACTTTTCATGAGCACTAGGACAGCACTAGGGAGAGGCAGGCAGTAGGGCTGGGCTGGGCTGGGTGGGCCTCAGAAGAGGAGTGGGCAGAAAGAGGCTCCCTGGCAGAGTGATGGTGATCTTTGAACCTGGAGGCGGGGAGGAAGTGGCCTACTGGGCACACTGTGGGTTTGGCTGTGGCTTGGGCTGGAGGGAGAAGGGGTGGTGGGTGGGGACTGGCGACAGCACCCCCCTTCCCCCTGGGCTCGCTCCTCCTCGTGGTCCAGCTCAACCACACTGCGCAGAGAGTCCTCACTCACTCCCACCCATCCCTTTCTGGCCCACCTGCCTCTCCTCCCAGACACCCGGTCCAGGCCTTATCTCCAAAGTTCTTGCTGAAACTAGAAGGCAGGAGGGACGGCGTCTGGTGCATCCTCTAAGCACCAGATACAGGAAGACTTCACCCTCAGAATCAGCTCCTGGAACTTAGCCTTCTAGCGCTGGACAGTGGAGGCAGGCCAGGCACAGCGGGAGCAGGAGCTGGGGCCACACAGCACTCAGAGCACCAGGATTTCCTCAACACAGCAACAGGAGTCCCCACTCCAAGCCGTGAAACAGTGGGGGCACAGCCCTTCTTTTAGGCAAAGACTCCGGCCCTTCCCGTCCAGAAATCTACAGGGCTACAGGGGCAGGAGCAAGGTGTTTGCAGACACCTACTCTGTGGGGCTTCTCCAGCAATGCTTTGATTAATCTTCTCCTCCCCCTTTACAGAAAAAAGTGAGCTTCGGAATGCGTGCCCTGCCTAGGACCCCAGCGAAGAGCCCACCCACAGTGATGCTCCATGGCAGGATGCCCTCAACAGCAGCGGCAGTGACTGGACCCCTGGTGGACACCCCTGTCCTGAGCCCTGCCGAGAGGTCCCACTTTGGAGGATGCTCTCTTGGAGCAGGTGCAAGCCACAGCTGCTGTGGGGCAAGGGGCTGAGCTGCAGCCCGCGACGCCGAGCCCCAGGCTGGGGGCCTCGCTTGTATTTTTATTCTGTCCTCATCTTTAAGTAGCCAGACCCACCTCGGGTGGGTCCACTAATGGGCAATGATGGTCACCAGCTGCCCGCTGTCACCAAGGCAACTACTGTCCCCTGGGCAGCTCAGGGAGTGGTCATTAGGCCTAAAGCCTCCTCAGACCCCAGGCTTGAGCCCCCAGTCAGGGAAATGGGCACAGTGTGGGGCAGAGCTGCTGTGGCTTCTAGGGAGCCCTGCTGAGAGGCAGTGGCTGGGACTTTTTCCTGAGAGAGGGAGGCGGGGAGGGAGGGAGAAACGGGGCTAGGGGCTTCCTGATCCCCAGCAGTAGCTCCGAGGCCTGGTTCTATCCCACCTACTTACCCAAGGTGGCTTTATGATCTGGTTTCCTGATTTGCAGCTGCAAGAAAAAATGGAAAAACCCAACCCATTCTAGGCCTGGGAATCTCAGGAGGAGCGTACCAGGGCTCAGGAAGCTGAGGAAAGTCCAGGGAGGCATGGGGAAGGTGGAACCCCTCGGGCCTCCCCACCTGTTGAGGGTGATGAATACTCGATACAGGAGACTTGGTGAAAATGAGGAATGGTTGGCCGAAGTCACTGCTGTCCTGTGGGCACAATTCCATATCCCCGGGGCCTGGTGTGAACGGGGGGAAGGGGGCGAGTTTCCAAGGAGCCCACAAGACAAGAAGGTCGTGTGCTCGCAGGCCTCTGGGACAGGTTAGGGTCCGTGGGCTGGGAGGCGTGCTTGGGGCAGATGGAGGACCCTCCTAGGACATCAGGAACCCCAGAAGACCAGGCAGCCCCTCCAAAGCATGGCCTCTCTACAGCACCCTCTGTGGGCAATGCTTGGATATTCGTCCCGCCCCTCCTCATTCACGGCCTTCATATCATGAAGGAATCTCATGGGGTGACCAACACGCCCTCTATGTAGAGTCTGGGAGTCCCAAATACCGGGAAGCCAGTGATGGGGTGAGAAGCAGGAGGGCAGCCCCAGCCAGCCCTATTTGGAAGTTGGGGGAGCCCTGGTGTGGCTGGGGACTCTGGGCTCTTCGGGGTGCACCAAGTGGAGGCGTCTGGGCTCTCCAGGTGTTGGAGAAGCCTCCCCTCACAGCCCCCAGTGCCATCTCCTCCACAGACCTAGTTGTGGGGACAGCTGACACCTGCTGAGCTACCTGAATGGAACCCACCTGCTGGCCCAGCCCCACCTGCTGTTCCTGGGCACGGCCAGGCCCCCTGCCTAGTGCCCAGGTCTCCTAACGCTGAACCTGTGCCCTCCACTCCCACATCACCGACCCTTGGTGCCTGTTCCTGGGATGCAGCCATCAAGGGGCCTGGAGACCTGGGCCCCACAGTCCAGGGGTGAGGGGCAGATGGCCAGGTGTCCCACCTCTACTGTGAAGTGGGAGGAGCAGGAAGGGATTCCGCAGCAGCCGCAGGCATTCCAAGGCCCCCCATTCCAAGGCCCCCCGGAGGAGGCTGCGGGAAGGAGCTCACCTATTATCAGCTCTGTACTGATAAGTCTCTTGTGGACAATAATTTTTTTTTTTTAGATCACTGTATTGACCACTGAACAAAAAGCATCACCACCTCTCTGTGTCTCTGTCAAAATGAAGAAAAGACAAAGAGGGGGGTGTTGATTGCTGGGACGCAGTTAACAGGGCCAGGGTCTGGTGAACCAGGCAGCTGTCCAGGTCCTGCAGGGGACACAGCCTCTGTCCCTCCCCAACCAGGCCAGGCTGATGCCATCACATACAATTGGTCCCAGGCCTAGCAAGACCAAGGCGCTGGCTCAGACTCTGGCACAGGGGTCAGATGGGACTCACAGAGGTGCTCCCAGCCAGCTCCGTTCTCCCCACCCCAAGCCCCAGCAGTTTCTGCCCTTGTGCGAGGCCACACGATAAGGAGGAGATAGACTTGGTGTGGCTGCCGGCTTTGAAAGGAGGCACAGGACCCTCCAGCCCCAGCCTTATCCTCTCCACCCCACGTGCCCGGAGGGTCCATGACTTACTTCCCTTCGGAAGTGAAAACACAGGTGCCCAGCCTGTGAGCTTGTCTGACTGCTGGCTGTGTGACCTTGGGTGAGCCTTTACCTCTGGAGATGTCACTCCCAGATCTACACGTCTCTCCACCCTGGCTCCTAGTCTCCGCTCCTCACCTTCTCAAGAAGCCTTCCCCCACCACGGTTAGAAGCAGCACCCCTCGCACCCCCACGACGACCTGTTGTAGTCCAACCTGACTTGCTTTATTACTGGTCTCCTCTTTGGAACAAAAGTTCCACGAGAGCAGGGATTTCTGCCTGTTTTGTTCACAGCCTATTGTCCATTGTCCAGAACAATAAATATTTATTGAATGAATACTGCAAAACATGCCACAGTAACCCTGTGAAAATACCCAGGAGCCATGGAGTGGCAGCACAGGGCACACATGGGGGGCCAGGCGGCGGAGTCAGGGGCCGCCACTGCTGTGCTTCATTCATTCGACAAAGAACATCTTCCGGAGGCTTGGCAGGGAAGTGGGCAGGTGGGTACGAAGGCAAACTGGCAATCCTGCTCCCAAATAAAGTGGAGGGGGGCAGCAGCACCAGCAGACTGTGGCCACTGGGGAGTGGGAGGTCAGGGTGCCAGAGCTTCTGAGTTTTCCCTTGAAAAAGTCAGAAATCGGGATTTTATAAAAAGGGATCTCTCATTTAAGAAAACGTTATCAGGCCGGGCGCGGTGGCTCACGCCTATAATCCCAGCACTTTGGGAGGCCGAGGCGGGTGGATCACGAGGTCAAGAGATCGAGACCATCCTGGTCAACATGGTGAAACCCCGTCTCTACTAAAAATACAAAAAATTAGCTGGGCATGGTGGCGCGTGCCTGTAATCCCAGCTACTCAGGAGGCTGAGGCAGGAGAATTGCCTGACCCCAGGAGGCGGAGGTTGCGGTGAGCCGAGATCGCGCCATTGCACTCCAGCCTGGGTAACAAGAGTGAAACTCCGTCTCAAAAAATAAATAAATAAAAAAAATAAAAGAAAATGTTATCAACCAAGTAAAAAGTTGTTTATTTCATAGTCTAGAGTTCAAGAGAACCTGTCTGTGGTCTGTATTTGATCACAAGCTCCCTGGGTCAATGCTGACAGAACCCATGCAGAAATGCAGGGGGATCTACCTGCCTGGGCTTGATGGGGCACACAGCAGGCGACCAGCGCAGGAGGAACAGTGCTCCTTGGCCCAGGAGAAGCTCTGGGACCAGCACAGACCAGCGGGGCAACGCAGGAGAGCAGAAAGGCGAGTGCCCTGGGCTGGGGGCGTGGGGGGAGAGGCAGGGCAGACCCCTGCAGGAGGGACATCCAGCAACCTTGGAAAGGAGGTGCAGAGAGGAGGGGGCTGCAAAGGCTGGAGGCTCCCACAGCTGATGAGAACCTCTGTGGCATTCCACACTAGACATGGGGTGAGGCCCCGCCCCCACTCTCCTGGGTCCCCCGCCAGGCTCCTTGGTGGCTCTCATCGCCGTGGTAATTACATAATTGATGGTACGATGAGCTGTTTCACATGTGCCTCTCTCACTAGAACGTAGCGTGAGGACAGGGACTGCCTCTGTTGACCCTAAGCTCCAAGCCCAGAAACTGGCCCCAGCGTTGCCCCTTCAGTATTGCTTGGATAAATAAACAGACGAGATGGATCCGGGTGCTGGGCTCTTTTAACTCTCAACGTGACTTGCTTTATTAGTTACTGGGTGCACTTAGCCAACACAGACTGAAGGGATGATATCCAGAGACAGGTTTGAGGTTGAGGGGCCTGGAGGCCAGGATGCAAGCAACAGCCAATCAGGAAGGAGAGAAAGTGTGTGCTCGCTCCCCAGATCCCCTCGCGCCTGCACTGGTTCACTTGTGGAGCACATTTCTGCTCAGCTTACAGTCTGGATGTGGGCCAAGCTGGGTGCCAGGGACACACACGAAACAGTAACATGGCCCTCGCTCTCCAGAGGCAGAAAGGCACATGGACAACTGCCATGTGGTGTTGAGATGCAGTGACACCCGAGGCGCCGTGGGAGTGGGAAGAGGAGGTATCAGAGGAGGCTGGAAGAAGAGGGGCTTAACTATGTGAGGCAGGGTGAAAGTACCCCATGTAAGCAGCAGCCTGGGTGGGGCTGGGGAGCTGCAAAGAGCAAGTGGGGTCCCCTGCAGTCACCTCCCACCTCTGCCAAATTCTCTGGGCCTTCCCGGAGCTCAAGCGGCCAGGCTGCTGCAGCCAGTGCTCAACGTCCTCTGTCCTCATGGCACCAATCCCTGGCAATCCTGCAAAGTCACCCCATCCATTAGCTGCCTGCATCATGGCTCCCCGCCGCTCCACCCTTCTGTGTGCCTTGAGGCCCATGGGTCTGCCACCCAAACCGGATAGGAGTCTCCTGCTTGTTCCTACGCCTACACCCTCCTCCTGGCCTACAAGACCAGCTGCTAAGAGCAATGAGCCACGAGAAGACACTTTTTGCAGAACACATTCTAGGTCAAACCTCCCCCTCAATTTGCCGACCGATTAATGGAAGAAGCCCAGAGATGGCCAGTGACTTGTGCAGGACGCCCAGCAGGCTGAGATCCCTCCACAGCTCTGTGCCCTAGAGTGCCTGCCTGTCAAACAGAAGGGGGAACAAGGTCTCCCCCCTGGATACTCCAGCTTCCCCGAGGAGTCATGGAATGTGCCGCTGCCTTCCGCCTTCCCCAGCCTAGGCGGAACCGCCCCTCGCTTCCCTGCCTTCGACACCCCCTCGCTGCAGCCATCCTGACAGCCGGGGAGGCACAGCAGTCCAGCCCCTCCCAGCCCTGGTTCCACCTGGGGGAGCCGGGAATTGGCGCCCCCTCCCTCCCCCCAGTCCCCAGGGGAGGAAGCCGCCTGTCAGGCCGCCACGGCGTGTCAAATCCTCTTGCTGCCTAATTGTGAGACGGCGGCGTTTAAAGAAACGCTTTTCTGGCCGCCTGCCACACCGCAAACTGCTTGGTATAATTTTATTATTAAGGAGAGAGAAAAAGAGGGAGGGGGGTTGGAAGAGAGAGGGAGAGAAAAAAGGGGAGAGAGAGGAGGAAATTGCTTCGTCCAAGTCAGCTGGTGGAGTATTCTGCTCAACGTGAAAGCGGGGCCGGCTTTCCAGTTGGCAAGCTGACTTCGTTAATTGCGCATTCAGTCTCTACTTAGGGTAATTGAAACGAAGCGGGGCCGGCTCTGACAATTAGGGTCTGCGACTAGGCCATTAACCCTTTCCGCCCCCGCCCCCCGCCGACGCCTCCGCACCGCTTCGAGGTGGAGGGGGGTCACCGGGCGTCCCCGCCAGGGCCCCATCCGGGGCGGGGGCGATGAGCCCCACGCGAGGTGCGGAGTGCGGCAGTGGGTGCCGGGCGCGCGCCCCAGCGCGCGCAGGGTTAACGCGGCGCCGGGAGTCCTGCAGCCCGGCTGGGGCCGAGGGGGACGGGGAGCCGCACAGGGTGTGTGGGGGTTGTTGCGGCCTCGCCGCCCCTCTGCAACAGATGTTTCAGCCGTGTAAGACAAAGGCAGAGCGCCTGCTGCTGCCGGAGAAAATCCGCAGGACTCCCTCAGGGGCAGGTAAAATTTCACCTTCTATTTGTGTTCCCCCGCCCGCCCCCGCCTTGTTTCCCGGCCTCTGCGCCAATCCGGAAAGCGCCACCAAAGACGCCGCGCCGCCGCCTCCGCAGCCCAGCCCGCTGACCCCAGCAAGGTCACGGCGACCGCGGGCTCCGCCGGCAGCGCGCCCGCCAGTTCTCCGCCGGCGAAGGGCGCCCCCCCGCGCCCAGTCCCCTCCTGGGGCGGGCCCCGTTCCCCGTCCCCGGTCCCCGGTCCCCGGTTGCAGCAGGCGCCAGGAGAGAGGAAGGGGGCGCTGCACTCGCCGTGAGGCGGAGGCGACCTGGACGCTCCCCGCCTCCCTCCCGCCAGCGCGGGGACCCCGGGGGGCTGCGGGCCCCCCCCAACCCCCATCATTCATCTCCCTGATTCTCTCCGTAGCTGCCCTCGGAAGTCAGCCGAGTGAAGCAGCTGTTCCTTGCACACTCCACTTGACCAAAGATGATGATAAATGAGGCCGGGGACGCGGCGGCGGCGGCGGCAGCGGCGGCGAGGGGCGCGCAGGGCGGGGCTACGGCCCGCAGCCCCCTCCCCGCGCCTCGGGAAGGGCGAGGACGCGAAGGACAAGAGGCCGACAGCAAAATCTAAGGCCCGCGCTGGTCTCCTGGTGCCCTGAGCGGCTCCGACGCTCGGCGGTGTGGAGGAACCTGGCGGAGCGATGCGCCCGGCGCGCCGGGCCAGGCCAAGACCTCTTCCACCAGGCCGCGCCGCAGCCCCGCCCCCGCCCATCCCCCTTCCTCCCCACTCCTTCCCCTTCTCTCCCCCACCCTCTCCACCCCTTCCCCTAATGCTCGGGTCCCCACTGCGTCCTCGCCGCCCCCCCCCCCCGCCCCCGCGGCTCAAACCTATTAACGCTCGTAAATAATGAATAATGGAGCGTTTCCCTCCAGCCGCGCAAGGCTGCGGGCGGGGGGCCTCTGCCAGATGCGCCAGGTCCTGGGGATGTGGCACCCACCGACCGGGTGCAATGGGGGCCAGGGCGCGCGGCCCCACACACGTGCAACCGCGGCGCGCAGGCGGGCACCCCGCCCGGCGGAGGAGGGGGAATCCCGCTCTGCCCTCCCCAACGCCACCTCCCCTGGAGTCCTCTGGCACCGAACGAGGCGAGAGAGCGCGCGCGAGCTTCCCAGCCGGAGAGGGTTATTTTTAACCTGCCCCCCTTTCTATATCTGCCTCTCGGGTTTGCGCGCCCGCCCGCCCGCTCGCTCCACCAGCCGAGGACGCGGGCTCCTCACCTAGCTCGGCGGCTCCGGACTCTGAGCGCCTCCCCCGGCCCGCGGCCCCCGCCCCTGCGCGAGCATCGCGCGGCTAAATCTCAGCCTGGAAAGGACCGATTAGGAGCCGCGTGCCTTTCTGCGAAATATTGGAACCGGGTGGGATGGGGGCGGGGAGCCCGGCGCTGTCGTCCCCTCGCCTCCCTCTCTCCCTCCCACCCCGCGCGCAGAGTGGCTGCGAGAGGCGGCTCCTGCTCTCCCCCCGCTAAAAGGGGGCAGCCGGCCCTGGCCCCTGAGCCCCTCGTTGGTTTTCGGTCTTCCCTCCTCAATGCCCACCCACCCTTCTTCAGTCATTTACGAAGCTGGGGCTTCTAACACGCGGACCTTCCCGCGGCGGTGGCGCCAAGTGGGGCGCTGCCCGCCCCCCATTTCCAGTTCCCTCCCTAAGCCACTCCAAACAAACACACCATTTAAACAGCAGTGGGCTGGCCGAACCAACAACTTTGAGGCAGACCCCACCCGTGCCTGCGACCGCACCAGGGGGCTGGGAAAGTGCCAGGGGTGCGCAGTGGGGACTCCCCGAAGGCCGTTTAGTGCCGCCGTCCTCTGTTTTCAGGCTCACCCTCTCTTAGTTACCCAGAACCCTCCCTCCCAGCCCCTTCCCCTGCGGCCCAGCGCCCCAGGCTAGCAGCTCCGACTACCCTCCGCCCCCAGCCAGGGAATGAGGCCGCAGGAAGTTCAAGTCTGCCCCCATTACCCTGCTCTCCAAAAGGCCACCCATCCAAACCCCAGCCTGTCTTTCCCCACAGAGGTGGGGAGCAGCAGAGGAGCTGGCTGAGCTCAGAGGCCCCCCTGGGGCTTTGACTGGATCCCTCCCTCACTTGACATTTTCCAGCCTGTTTGGTGCCCAATCCTGGAGACCCACAGCATAGGGCCCCCATCACCTCCCTCCTTAAGACTCGCTGCTGCAGCACGGAGAAGGGAAGGCTGGAGGAAGTGGTGGGCCGAGAAGAAAGGAGCGGGGCATTCCAGCCGCCAGGAGCTGCCTAGTTTGGTGATGAGGAAGAACACCGCCTATTTGGGAACCTGAGATGGAGTTCTCTCTGTGGCTTAGCTGGGCTGGAGGAGACAGGCCTCAAGGGCTGGGCCCCTACCCCAAGAGGGCAGCCTCTGGTGGGGGGGTGGAGATTCCTGCAAAGGTAAGAAGCCTGGCAGGTTCTGAGCTGGGAGGGGAAGGGGTGAGGATGCCTCTGGAATACAGCAGTGGACCCAGGAGGCAAGGCTGGCCCAGAAGGGGAGAGACAGGGACAGGGCCTCCTAAGCAGCCTACCACTACAGAGTGGGGGCTCTCAAGGGGCTTCTCCCCGGCCAGCTAGACACTGGGCTTGAGCCTCCCTCAGATCTGGAGGTCTGCTGGAGCCGCTTAACTGCAGCACCCTCAAAGGCTGATGCTCTCTGGCCCCCTCCTGTGCCCAGGGTGCCTCCGATAGATTTTATTTCTCTCAAATTACCCTTCTGGTAGGTAACATCACCTGTCATTTCACAGACATGGAAGCTGAGCTCCAGAGAAAGGAAGGGGCCCTTCCTGGTCTCCCTGTCCTGGGCCCTGTGGGTGGGAACAATCTGGGCATCAGGGAGAGGCCTGTGGGGCTTTTGTGAATACAGGCATCCAGGGGTGCAAGACATGGGCGAGGAGGTCCTGGTTTCCTCTGAAAATTTCAGAAAACTGGTTTTCTTGGCAGAAGGAAAGGGTGGGTGGCCGGGCGAGGTGGTTCACACCTGTAATCCTAGCACTTTGGGAAGCCGAGAGGAGTGGGTCACTTGAGGTCAGGAGTTTGACACCAGCCTGACCAACATGGTGAAACTCTATCTGTACTAAAAATTTAAAAGTTAGCCGGACGAGGTGGTGCACGCCTGTAATCCCAGCTACCCGAGAGGCTGAGGCAGGAGAGTTGCTTAAACCTGGGAGGCGGAGGTTGCAGTGAGGTGAGATCACGCCCCTGCACTCCAGCCTGGGTACAAGAGTGAAACTCTCTCAAAAAAAAAAAAAATAAAAGGGTGGGGAGGGGACTAAAGGGAAGTCCCATGGCCTACGATCACCGATTCCCCGCTACCCACTTGGCCAGGCTACCTATGAAGGATTTCCATGTGGGACTTTGCTTCCTGGGACTGCAGAATTATGATAACGAGGCCTAAGTCCGCATGGCTCTTGTTCAGCTGTAGACCAAATACAAACCCCGTGTGGCCATGTGCCACACTCTTCAACTGTGTGGAGCTGTTGTTATGTTGAAAAAATGAAATTCACCCAGGGCCTAAGAGCTTTGGGCAGTTACATCCCCCTTCCCAAGGACAGACTAACAGCTCCTGTTTTGAAATCAAGGGCTGGGGTCTCAAGACAGGGAACTGTGGGGCCCATGCTGTCCTGGCCTCCCCGGTGGCCCTGCTGCCCTCATGCCAGGAAGGGAGCTTCCATTTCCTGCGGGCCTTGGATGGCTGGCCCACGGCCCCCAGCTCTCCCTGGGTGGGGGTGGATCCTGGCCAGCCCCCGAGACACGCAGCCTGCTAACCAGAAGCACCGACCTTCAGGGAGAGCCAGCCACCAGCCAGCCGCTGCTCCAGAGGCAGGCCTGGGGCCGCCTGGGAGGCTTTCCTCAGGATGGAAAATATTTTTGCCTTTGGTTTTCGGCTGCTGTGTTGTCTTGTGTCTGAATGGACAATTGGCTGACTTTTCTCTCTCTTCCGAACAGCCATGAAATGCGAACACGTTTAAGAGTAAAAACCAGGTGAGGACAACTGTCTGGGCCTGGGGTCCGGCTGTTTTGATCAAAACTCTTGTTTTTCTCCCAGGATGAAAAGAATACTTTCTGCGGTTCAGAATACTCTGTGTGCTGGCCCCTCCTCCCAGGCCCCGCCCCAGCCCCCTCAGGCCTCACCTCCAGCTGCTCCAGACCCTTCCAGAACTCCCTCCCTCTTGGCTTCCAGGCACTCAGCATCTGGGGGAGAGAGCCTCTTCCAGCTGTACATAGCTTGCTTGGCCTGACCCCAGAACTGCTGTGTTCTGGAAAGTTATAGGAGAATCCCTCTTGGCTGGCTCTCCATGGAGAATCGCAGGCCTCTGCTCCGGAAAGGGAGGTTCTTGAGAGGTCACATTCACTATGGCCAAGCCAACCAACTGTGAGGACTCACAGGGGCTGGGGCTGACTGGAGGGTGAGAGGAGCCACCATCTGCCCCATGCCCACCGTGACTGTAAATGGCTGGACTCTGGTGCTGGGGACAGCTCTGGATTCAAATCCCAGCTCCTGCATATCTATATGCTGGGTGACCTTGGGCAATTTACTTACCCTCTCTGTGCTTCGTGTGCCCAAGCTGCAAGATTCTCTGAACAGTAAACTTCGAGGGCTGCCGTGACACTAAGTGCCGTGACACTAAGTGGGATAACGTGCTTGGTGGCTGGCAGAGGCTCCATGAAGGGTAGCAACTTCCAGGGCCACCAGTTCACGGGGAGCCAGGTCAAGTCTTGTACTTTTTGTGCCTCCCAGGGAGCTATGTGTGTCTGCGACAGAGCTGGGGAGGACATTCTGGGGCTGAGGGTGGAGGTCTGCCCACAGAGCAGCGGCCTGTACCCCCAGGCAGGGAGGGTATCGTCCTGGCTGAGCCTCAGTGTGCCTCAAACATTAACGTGTACATCTTGGTGAGATGCAGATTCTGACGCAGCGGGTCGCGTGGGCCTGGGGTTCTGCAGTTGTAAGGGACTCCCAGGTAAGGCCAGTGTGGCAGGTCTGTGACTGCAGCTGGTGTGGCAAGATCTCAGCTCTGGAAGACTCTGGGTTCTGCTGAGGCTGGGCTCAGAGAAAGAATACAAGTTCTGTCCTGTCCAAGGAGGGCCCTCCAGGACTTCAGGACAAGGCTCTGACTCGGTGTCCCCAAGCCCTCCATCTCAGACCTCGGGCCCTGCAGTGGCCTGAGCAATCCTCCAGACTCTCCATTCAGCACTTGTTCCTGGCAGCAATGCATGGATACAGAGCAGTTTCATGCTGCTGAGCTGGCAATCACTTCAAGGCCTCTCTGGGCCTCAGTTTCCCCACTGGCACAGTGGGAAGCTGGGATAAGCTAATCCCACCCTTTCCCCTTGGTAATTCCCCACATTGCTCTTCCCTTCCCAAAACACAGGTCTGAGGCCTGAGCATCCATCCTAGGGGCTGGGCCCCCATCAGTCGTGGGGTACAAGACTCATGCAGATTCAAGAACAGCCACTTCTCACCTGGTACTGTGATGTTCCAGGCACTGTCCTAGGTATTTGCATCCACAAATTCCTCACCACAATTCAATCACCACTATTTTACAGACAAGGAAACTGAGGCCCACAGGGGTGAAGCCTATTGCCTGAGGTCATGCTGTTGCTCACAGGTGCAGGTTTGGACTCAGGCCCCCACACATGGCCAGGCCCGTGAGTATTTGTAAGGGAAGCAGCTGTTTGGTTTTCTTGGCACAGAGCATCTGCCTGGCTGGTGAGTGCATGGGGAAAGAGGTGCCCCATCTAGTTGGGGATGAGAGGGTAAACCGGTACCACCTCTTTGGAGAACTTTCTGGCAGTATGGACCCAAATGCAAATTACATGTGCCCTCTGACCTGGGCCCAGAGTCATCTGCACAAGGCTATCACTTGCAGTGTCCTTTGCAGCAGCAAAACACTGGAGATCCCCTAACTGTCCATCCAAGCGGGATGAGGGAGCTACATCTGGGAGGTTCTACCAGCTGAGTACCAAGGAGAGTGTGGAAGCACCACATAATCAGAGCAAGCTTCAAGTTGGTGACAAAAAGTGCAGTGCACAAAATGTGTACAGGGCCGGGACAGTGGCGCATGCCTGCAGTGCCAGCACTTTGGGAGGCTGAGGCAGGAGGATCGCTTGAGCACCGGAGTTTGAGACCAACCCGGGTAACATGGGAAGATCCCATCTCTACCAGAAAAAAAATAAATTAGGCAGGTGAGTGGTGCTTGCCTGTGCTCCCAGCTACTTGGGAAGCTGAGGTAGGAGGATTGCTTGAGCCCAGGAAGTCGGGCCGCAGTGAGCTGTGACTGCATCACTGCCTAGCCTGGGTGACAAAGCAAGACCCTCTCTGAAAAAAAACCCAAAAAAATTGTGTGAGCCGGGCACGGTGGTGCATGCCTGTAATCCCTGCACCTTGGGAGGCTGAGGTGGGATGATCACTTGAGGCCAGGATGGCCAACATGGTGAAACTCCATCTGCACTAAAATTACAAAAATTAGCCAGGCATTGGTGACACACACCTGTAATCCCAGCTGCTCGGGAGGCTTGAGGCACAAGAATCGCTCAAACTCGGGAGGTGGAAGCTGCAGTGAGCTGAGATGGCGCCACTGCACTCCAGCCTGGGTGACAGAGTAAGACTGTCTCCAAAAAAAAATGTACGAAACATTTGTATAAAAAAGGAAGTTGTATTTGATTTTTTCTACCATGAGCATATGACAGCTCCTAAAAGATTTAACAACTTACGCCAGGCGCGGTGGCTCACGCCTGTAATCCCAGCACTTTGGGAGGCCGAGGCGGGTGGATCACGAGGTCAAGAGATCGAGACCATCCTGGTCAACATGGTGAAACCCCGTCTCTACTAAAAATACAAAAAATTAGCTGGGCATGGTGGTGCGTGCCTGTAATCCCAGCTACTCAGGAGGCTGAGGCAGGAGAATTGCCTGAACCCAGGAGATGGAGGTTGCGGTGAGCCGAGATCGCACCATTGCACTCCAGCCTGGGTAACAAGAGTGAAACTCCGTCTCAAAAAAAAAAAAGATTTAACAACTTATATGAATAAATATCTGCCTTTTGGGCTAAGCAAGGTGACTAAAGAAAGAGCCTGGTTTCAGGCTCAAATCTGGCACTGCTGCTTTCCAGCTGTTTGACTCTTGGCTGGTGGGTTGACCCCAGATTCCTCCTCAGTAGGATGGGACAAGCCCCAGCTCCCCAGAGGAGTGAGCTCCCCAGAGGAGTCAGCAACCCTGCTTCCTGCAATGCGCAAGATAAGGATCAGCCTCCCATTTTATGGATGAGGAAACAGCCCCCAAGCGGGGAAGGAGAACCAAACCTGAATCCCTGTATAGGCCATGTCCTCGGTGGGTACACAGCTTTGGGGGACACAGCAGCCTGGACTGGCTCAAGCGCTAAGCTGTGTGTGGACCTGCTGCTGCCAGCTCCAGGCATGGCTGACCCTTCAACACGGTCTACTTACACATGGATTTTTTTCTGAGACTCAATGAAAATTAGAAGTGATTAGCAGACCCAGCATCAGAATAACTGAGGCAAGATCCCAGCATGGTTTTTTCAAAAGGTTACCTAGAGTATGCCTGCCTCTCCTGCCTCCCCCTCCACCCCCGCCGACGATAAGACCCCCCACTTCTTTTTTTTTTTGAGACAGAGTTTCACTCATGTTACCCAGGCTGGAGTGCAATGGCGCGATCTCGGCTCACCGCAACCTCCGCCTCCTGGGTTCAGGCAATTCTCCTGCCTCAGCCTCCTGAGTCGCTGGGATTACAGGCACGTACCACCATGCCCAGCTAATTTTTTGTATTTTTAGTAGAGACGGGGTTTCACCATGTTGACTAGGATGGTCTCGATCTCTTGACCTCGTGATCCACCCGCCTCGGCCTCCCAAAGTGCTGGGATTACAGGCTTGAGCCACCGCGCCCGGCCAAGACCCCCCACTTCTTGCTCCCGGCCCCCCTTCTTGCTCCCGGCCCCAGTCTACTCAAAGTGAAGGCAGCGGGGAGGACGACCTTCATATGATCCACTTCTACTTCCTGACCAGTAAATAAATTAGATTATCTCCTCCTCATGATTTTCTTAACATTTTCTTTTCTCTAGCTTACTGTATTGTAAGACTACAGTAAATAATACATATAACATGCAAAGTGTATGTTTACAAAATGTGTGTTAATCAACTGCTATTGGTCAGGCTTCTGGTCAACAGTAGCTTTTAATAGTTAAGTTTTAGGGGAGTCAGTCAGAAGTTACACACGAGGCCAGGCGTGGTGGCTCACACCTATAATCTCAGCACTTTGGGAGGCCCAGGTGGGCAGAATGCTTGAGCCCAGGAGTTTGTGACTAGCCTGGGCAACATGATGAGACCCCATCTCTACAAAAAAATACAAAAATTAGCGGGGCATGGTGACACGTGCCTGTAGTCTCAGCAACTTGGGAGGCTGAGGTGGGAGGATCACCTGAGCCCAGGAGGCTGAGGCTGTAGTGAGCGGAAATTGTGCCACTGCACTCCACCCCAGGCAACAGAGCAAGACCCTGTCTCGCAAGAAAAAAAAAAGGGTTAGACATAAATTTTCAGTGTGGGGGTCAGGAATCCCTAACCCCACATTGTTCAAGACCTGCTGTACCCAAGGCACTCCTGGTCTCCTGTGTTACAATGCTCTCATTCTATTTCTGTATTCTTCCCCACTGGCACAGTGGGAAGCAATATGCTTTCCTTCAATCATCTGAACAAATCAACACGTTATAAAATTAAAAAACAGAAGCTGGGGGGGGCTCTTCTTGGCCCCAAGACTCTGCCCTGAAGGCCTGACTGGTAGGGAGGTTCCCTGTCCAGCTCCACATCCCCACCTGGACACTGCCTCGCTGTAGGGCCTTGGACAGACAACTCAAGATCCCTGTGCCTCAGTTTCCTTATCTGCAAACAGGCAGAAGAGTATGCACCTCACACAATAGTGCGCAGATACCAAGAGACAATGTACATGCTGCTGCCAGACCAATGCTGGGCAGAGGAGGGCGCAATTCAGTTAGCTGTTACTTTTAAAAGATACATGTTTATATAATTTTTTGTAACAGCGAAAGTTCAGGAAAATCCCTGACTGGTCCTTGCTGGCTGTGGAGGTGGGGCCAGGAAGGCAGGAGCTCCTTGAAGTGACAGAAACCTGGCTCCAGCCCACAGCCTCAGGAGCAGCTGGTCACTGCCCGGGTGGGTGGACACGCTGTCCTGGCACAGGGCCTGGCAGGGCAGTGGCCAGAGCGGGGTCCGGCTGTCTGTGTTCCCTGGCTGGCACGTTGGGTGGGACAGACTCGGCTGACTGGCCGGAGGCCCCTGCGGCCCCAGGCCCCTGGAAGGAAGGTTCAGAAAGGCCCCTGTGTTCCGGCCTGGTCCAGAGCTGGCTTTTTTCAGACTAGGGCCCCAGGAGTCTTTGGAAAGAACACCGAGGACCTGATACCTGCTGCTGACTTGCTGTGTGACCTCAGGTGAGTCACTCCACCTCGCTGAGCTTCCGCTTCTTCACCCATAAAACAGGGAGAGTGATTAAACGCCCAGCTTGCAGGGTTGAGCAAAGAAGCCATGAGCAAACAAACAGAGAAAGGCTTCGTCATTAGCATCCTTGGGGCTCATTCCCACACAGAACAGACATGTCCTGGGCCCTGTTCTGTGACGTCGAAACCTTTTAACTCATAGAGGAGGCAGCAGAGGCGCTTATCCAAAGTCACACAGCTTGTAAGTGGCAGAAGCACTATGGTGGGTAAGTAATTGTTTATCTGATGTAATTTTAAATTATAGATTATATAGGCTTTTAAATAAATTACATATAAATATACAAATTATAAATAATGTAGACGACTGGGCACAGTGGCTCACGCCTGTAATCCCAGTACTTTGGGAGGCCTAGGTGGGTGCATCATGAGGTCAGGAGTTTGAGACCAGCCTGGCCAATATAATGAAACCCCATCTCTACCAAAAATATAAAAAATTAGGCCAGGCAGGGCTGGGCGTGGTGGCTCATACCTGTAATCCAAGCACTTTGGAGACCAAGGCGGGCAGATCAACTGAGGTTGGGAGTTCAAGACCAGCCTGACCAACATGGTGAAACCCTATCTTTAAAAAAAAAAAGAAGGGGAAAAAAAAATTAGGCCGGGCATGGTGGCTCACGTCTGTAATCCCAGCACTTTGGGAGGCCAAGGCGGGCGGATCATGAGGTCAGGAGATTGAGACCATCCTGGCCAACATGGTGAAACCCCATCTCTATTAAAATATGAAACAAACAATTAGCCGGGCATAGTGACACGCACCTGTAGTCCCAGCTACTCAGAAGGCTGAGGCTGGGGATTCACTTGAACCCAGGAGGTGGAGGTTGCAGTGAGCTAAGATCATGCCACTGCACTCCAGCCTGGGCAACAACAGAGCAGGACTTTGTCTCAAAAAAAAATGATAATAATACAGACATTATTATTATGTGATTATTAATGACGTGCCTGTTATGGCTACGGGGTCTGGCATAACATTTGGAAATGTCACACTCAGTTTCCAGGGTGGCTCTGGTGGGGGGAGGACGGCCTAGGAGGGAGCACGGGCCAGTGCGGCCCCTGTGGCAGGGACCACAGCAGGAGCTGCTCTCTCAGGCTTTGAGCTTCTAAGCCCCATATTTCCTGGTGCCCTCTCTGTGCTGGGCATCAGGAGAGGTGCCATCTCCCTGTCATATTGCTTTTGTTTCTCCCCGCCCCTCCCCCGTCTCATTGTTTTAATCCCCAGAGAAACCGCAAGGAACATGAACACACCAGCAGCCCCATTTTACAGATGTGCAATTAAGGCATGGGAGGCAAAGGGAATTCCTGGTGAGCAGCAACATTTGGACTTGAACTCTACTGGTCTGGCTCCCAGTCTGATACCTGGTCAAGGATTCTGGGAGCAAGCGGATATGGAGGTGGGCACTGGTGTCCCCCCAAAGAAGGGGGCCCTTGGGCTGCAGGGTCGCCAGGCAAACTTGTTCTGTCCCATGCACGATCTGTGGAGCGTCTGACCTGCTGTCTGCTGAAGCCTCCACCTTCTCTCCAGCTCACCCTGAGCCTCCCCATTGGACACAGGAGCTGAGCTGACCATTTTACAGACAGAGAAATTGAGGCCCATGGAAAGCCAAAGGCTTAGAACTCCATTTCTCCATTTTCTGGTGCCTCTGGGATCACCTCCTAGACATTCTGGCCTCTCCACCTACCCTCACAACAGTCCAGTCACCTATTATTACCCATACACCCACTCACCCAGTCACCCATCCCATCTCCACCCACCCACCCAGCCACCTGTCCATCCATCAGTCTATCCATGCACACACACCCATCCACCCACCTGTCCATCCATCAGTCTATCCATGCACACACACCCACCCATCCACCTGTCCATCCATCAGTCTATCCATGCACACACACCCACCCACCTGTCCATCAGTCTATCCATGCACACACACCCCTCCACCTGTCCATCCATCAGTCTATCCATGCACACACACCCATCCATCCACCTGTCCATTCACTCACTCACCTGTATCTCTCACAACCACCCACCCACCCATCCATCCACTCACCAACCTATCCTCTTTCTACCCATGCCTCCATGTACACACCCATCTATCCATCTCAGAAGCACTTACTAAGTGCCTACTGTATGCCACACACGTGCTAGAGACAGAGCAGCCAGAGACAGCCGTGGACTCCGAGCCTGGTGGAGAAGGCAAGTGCCAGCACATGGGCGAGCGCCCTAAGTCATCCCTGGGTGGGAACAGGAGGGCAGAGGTGCTTCCCAGGGCACCTCACTGGAGACCTAGGGGATGTGCCGGAGTTAGCAAAGGAAACAGGGAAAGCTTGGAAGGCAGGAGAGAGTGGGAGATGGCAGTGAGAATGTGAGCTGGCTCTCGAGTGGAAGTGAGAGGCACGAGATGAGAGATGGGCGGGGTCCACCTGGTGTGGGGCCCTCTGGGCTACAGCGAAGAGCACAGACGTTGTGGTGAGGGCCACGGGGAGCCCCAGAGGGTGAGCAAGAGTGAGCATCGCACACGGGTGTTGGGCAGCCTGCAGTGGCTGCAGCGAGGCAGGATGGATTGGTAACGGGGGTGAGAGGGGAGTCCAGGAGGCCAGTGAGCAGGAAGCTGGGACTGTCCCCCAGAGAGCAATGATGGGGCCAGATCAAAGTGGTGGCAGAGGGCTGGAAAGGCAGGGTGAGATTCTAGAAATGTCAGGAACAGAGCATTGGCAGGACTCAATAGCCAATTCCAGATACTGGTGGGGAAGAAGGGATTTCTCCAAAGTCCATGCTCCTAACCACCAGTTAACACTCCCTTCCTTCTAGACTGGAGAAGATGCCTCACCCAACCTCCTGTACATATCACTGACGCTTGAGTCTGGCTTACACTTCCTAGTGTCCCAGAGCCTGGCAGGGTCAATACCCTTAGGTGACAGATTGCATGTCTAAGGTGCAGAAGGGACAAGCGGACACACGGCATAGTGACTCAGCCACGTACCACCTTCGTCTCTGGCACATACCTGCGCCAGCCTGTTCTTTCCCCTAGGCTCACTGCAGGCGGGGGGTGGCGGGGACAGAAAGTGTGACGTTCCAGGCCTATACGGTGGTGGCCTCCCTCTGGCAGTGCCTCCTTGGCATCACTGTCTGGGTATCAGTGGGAGTACTGGCTCCCAGCACAGGGATAAAAGGCGGGTGCTGGGGGCTTGGAAGGGAGGGAGATTCCCATGGGAAAGGGATGACTCTGCATACCAGCCCCCGGCAGGCCGGCTTTGATGGTGGATCAACCCCAGCAGCTCCTCGGGCACCTGCCCCTTGCTGGGAAACAAAGGCAGTCGACGTGGCCGTGGCTGTGCGCACACATGAGCAGGGAGCCCCCAGCAGCGCCTGCGTTTCTGCCGTAGCTCTGTCTCTATTCCTGTCTCCTCCTCTTTGGACAAACAGCCCCCTCATGGACTGGATGGACCCAGGTTGAGACACCCTCTGTCCCCACAGCCTCCAGAGCCCCTTGGTCACTTCCCCTCCTACCCTCAGAGCCACTGCTAAAGGATTTTGTCTCCCAAACAAACTGCATTTAGAGATCACCCACTTGTTCCCTCTCATGGGAATGATCAGCTGAGTGGGCCTTTCATGGACATGCTCAGGCAGGGGCTGGTGGGCCACATTTGTTGAATGAATGAGTCAGTGAATTTGGTGGATGGATGGAATTCCAGCCCCAAGCAAAGCCATTGCTATTTTTGTTAGCCTAAGCAAAATATGATTTCCCTAAGGCTTTTTGTTGAGACAGAATCTTGCTCTGTTGTCCAGGCTGGAGTATAGTGATCTTGGCTCACTGCAATCTCTGCCTCCCGGGTTCAAGTGATTCTCCTGCCTCATCCCCCCCGAGTAGCTGGGATTACAGGCACGCACCATCACGCCCAGCTAATTTTTGTATTTTTAGTAGAGACGGGGTTTCACCATGTAGGCCAGGATGGTCTTGATCTCTTGACCTTGTGATCCGCTCGCCGTGGCCTCCCAAAGTGCTGGGATTACAGGCGTGAGCCACTGCGCCCGGCCCCCTAAGGCTTTTAAAAACATGATGGGTAGCTCCCAGGGCCCCTAGGGTCTCCTTTGTGGCCTTTCTTCATGACACCTGGGCCGGGAAACTCAGGGGCATGGCCCTGCCATGGCCAAACAATGGGGTGTCCCTGGACCCCGGGCTCCTGTCTCCCTAACCATTACCATCCCAGGGTGTCTAAAGCTCCCCCTGAAGCCCCCTTTCCTGAGCCCTGCCCTCCCTTGGGCTCCCAGAGACCCGCAGGGCTTCCCCCGACCTGTGAGTATCCCAGGCCCTGGGTCCTCAGGAGCCTCCTTAGTGAGGGCCAGAGGACACGGCAGAGGGAGGGCGCGTGGAGGCCGCCCAGCAGCTTTGCAGCCGGGGAGCGCAGGGCGTTTGTCATCTGCTGAGGACAGTGGGGATGGTTTAAGGTGAAATTTAAGCCCATTAGTGCTTGGCTAATGACGGCAGCGGCAAAGGGGAAAATGAAGATGGCAGGGTGTGTGAGTCCCCATAAATTGCCGGGGCTGGCGCCGCCTGCGTCCTTGGGCCTGGCTCCCCAGCCCCTCCACTAGCCTGGGCCAAGTCGCTATCCACCCCCACCCACCCCCGTGGACCCCCCTGGTCACTGGCAGGCCCTGGCCCCTGACCTGGCCAGGCCTCGCAGGCAGGGCCCCCAAGGTCAGTGTGCGGCTGGGGCCTCAGCCGGGGCGTGAGAAAGGAATTGGCAGGGGAGCCCAAGCATGGCAGAGGCAGTATCTTCTTAATCTCTCTCCTTTTATAACTTCTGTCTTTTTTATGCACACGCAAGGACCCCAGCTCAGCCGCCAGCATCTCTTCCCCAGGCCGAGCTGTCTCCCTGCAGCTAACGCCTGACAGCTCTGTTTATGTCTCCCCATAATTCTCTGGTTTTATGTTTTTTTTTCGGGGCCATTAAGCTCCCAGCCACAGGCGTCTTCCCCTGCCCCCGCCTGCCTTTGTCCTTGAGGCTCAGCCGCCCCACCACCCTTTGGGAGAGGGGCTGTCTCCCCACCCCGCAGGTAGACAAGGACCCTGCACCCCAGCCGGAGGCCTCGCTCAGGACGGCTGCAGTGGAGACTTCTGGTCCCAGGCCCTCCTGACAGCAATCCCTCATCCTCCTGCCCCTCCCATCACAGGCCTTGTACCCCAGTTCCAAGGGAGACCCCGCCCAGGGTCCTGTAGGGCCCAGTAAAGCCCTCTCGCCCTGGATGGGGACCCCTCTGCTCACCCACCCTGCCATCCTCCCGTGTCGCTGCTCCTCGGTCCCATCCTCTGGTCTCTCTTCCTGGGTGACCATACCTCCTCCCAGAGCCACCTCCTGAGGGCAGAAGCCCCATTTCCCTCCACCTCACCCGCCTCTGCAGCTCCAGTGCATCCACAATGTCCCTAGGCCTCCTTGCCCCACAGGCCTTGCCTTCTGCCCCAGTCCTTCTGTAAGGCCTCTCTGAGGAGGCCCCCGGGTCCTGGGGACCCCCTGCCTGAAGTGTGCCCATCTGACCCCTTCCCCATCCTCACTGCCACAGCCCTCGGTCTGGCGGCTTCACCACCCACCAGAAACTCCCTGACCACCTGCCAGCAGCGTCTCCTGGTCCCAGCCTCTGCCCTGTGTGGCCCATCACAAGCTTGTCATGTCACTCCCTCACTATGAAGCCTTCAATGGCTCCCCATTACTTTCTGATCCTCCAGCCCTGACCTCACATGCTGCTCAGGCCTCTGGAGCCCCTGTACCTCGGGGGAGCTGGCTCCCAGCCCTACACGCTGCAGTCTGAGATCCAACCCGAGCTGTCCCAAGGAGGCCCGCACAGAAGGCTTAAAAGGTACATCCTCTTGCCTCCCTCTCCTTTCAGGGGGACCCCCATCCACCCACTTCTACGCTGGGGCCCAGCACCTCCAGCCCTGAGGGAGGGCTCCCCTCAGATCCCCTGGCTCCTCCGTGGGGACCGTGCCGGCATCTTTTTCCTCCTTCATGAAGACACGGGCAGGTGAGTCATTTCTTCTTTAATTTCCTTTCTGCGGCGTGGCCTGTTAGCCAGAGGCCCACACACCGAGTCCTGGGGGCCCCTTCCCCACACATGCAGGTGGCTCCGATTCCACCTCGTCTGTGGGCGCTGCTCTTGCTCCTGGCCACCCTTTGCCATGGCCTAGTCTGCCCCCCAAACTGCCTGGCACTGTCCCCCCTGCCTTCTGGATACCAGGTGATCTGGGCCTTGCTCCTCTCTGTCATGACGGGGTGCCGGGGGGCATCCAGGCCTGCCTCCTCTAACAGGGCCCTGCCCACCCTGCCACAGAATGCAGGGGAAGAAGCCCCGAGACCACCCACAGCCGCCGCCTTGGGTCTGAACCTCCTCCTCCTCCTCCCTTGCACCCCGAGGCCTAAGCTCTTGGCTTGGTTTAAATTGATTCCAACCTAAGTCGTCTTGTGTCTCCCCACTGTGTCTGGCTGCAGGTCAGTGGGGCCCAGGCTACCCTGCCCACCCCTGCTGGCCCTCCACGCAGTCCACTTCCTGCCCTGGCAGCCCCTCACGTGATGGTCAGAGCACTGCCTGGCCTTGTATCTGGCATGTAACCTGGGCAAGCCACTGGCCTTGCTGAGGTACTGTTCTCCTCCGAACCAGGGCCCACCCAGCCCTGCCTTCACCCCACAAATAGCTACTGAGCACCATGGATGTGTGGGGTGCCCCGCCAGGCTGCCCTAGGGACCAATCCTATTGTTAAGAGTGGCCTCAGAATTTGTGGGGCTCAGTACAACATGAAAATGCAGTTTTCATGCTGCAAAGTAATATAAAAACCTCAAGCCTGCAACAGCAGAGCAGCAGGCACCAAGCACAGGGCATTTCTGAGCACTGGCCCTGAGCAGCTGTGCAAGTCACGGCCCACAAAGACAGCCCTGCTAGATCATGGGACTAGGTGCCACCCTGGCAGCGTCCCCTAGATCCCAGGCATTCTGCTGGATGCTGCAGGAAGATCATGATTTCATCCGCGCATCACACCTATGACATCACAGGTACCAGCAATCCTCACGGTAGCAACGGTTCCTTTTTACTGGGAACTTATTATGTGCAAAGAGTTCTACTTACATCAAGTCAATGAACCATCACAGCCACCTGGTTCTGCAGCTTAAGAGATAGGGGTTTAAGGCCGGGCACGGTGGCTCACGCCTGTAATCCCAGCACTTTGGGAGGCCGAGGCGGGTGGATCACGAGGTCAAGAGATCGAGACCATCCTGGTCAACATGGTGAAACCCCGTCTCTACTAAAAATACAAAAAATTAGCTGGGCATGGTGGTGCGTGCCTGTAGTCCCAGCTACTCGGGAGGCTGAGGCAGGAGAATTGCTTGAACCCAGGAGGCGGAGGTTGCGGTGAGCCGAGATCGCGCCATTGCACTCCAGCCTGGGTAACAAGAGCGAAACTCCGTCTCAAAAAAAAAAAAAAAAAAAAAAAAGAGATAGGGGTTGAGAGAGGCAAAGTCATTTGCTCAGGATCAGGAGATGGGAGAGTGCTCATGGCTGCAGCGAGCCCAGGTTTCCGAGCATACTGAATGAAGTGTGCACTTGGTGGCAGTGCCAGGCCTGTGCCCACCCTGCCACAAGCATCACCAGGCCCACCCCCAGGAAGCAAGGCTAGAACAACAAGGCCCCCATAGCAAGGAAAACACTGAGACTCTTGGCTGGAGCCTGAGAAACCTCCTTCAATCTCTCCTTGCAGAGAGGCAAAAGCTGAGGCTGAGGGAAGGCAATGACCCCTTTGGGGTCACACCGAGCGGCAGGCCCCCACATCCCGGCTTCCAAAGACGTTTTTTTCTGCCCTGGCAAATGCTCATGATCTGAAGCACAATGGAAAAGGCAGGATGCAAAAGCGGATATTCGACACAATCCCAATTTTCTTAAATAAACTGGGTGGAAATGCACGTAAGTACTAACATCAGTGTCATCTCATCAGAGGGGCTACAGGTGACTTCGTTTTCTTCTTTACTTTCTTTAGTATTTCTTTCTTTTTTTTTTTTTCAGTGAGATTTTTAAAAAGACCAATGGCTCTGAGTTTTCTAGAATGAATGGGAACAGGAATTTGTGGAACCAAACTCTGGTTAATGGAGAGTTGCCATAGATACGGTGTGGGGATTACACATTCCCCAAGATCCAGAGCATAACACGCTAGTTCTGGGGGTGCTTGGCCTGGGCCCCTCCCTGGGACATTTCCGCCTGGATCGCTGGGGAAGTCAGTGCTCTGGAGGGTGTGCACCCTAGCAAAAGGCTGTGTGGGGTTCCTGCGGCTAGGAGTCGACTGGGCTAGGGCTCACTGTGAAGTGTGTCTGCATGTGTGTTACGCTCTCCTGCCCAGTCCCCACTCTGTCCCCCTTTGTCCTCCCCCCACATCTGAGACCTCCCTCAGACTCACATCACCTCACCCTCTCCTGCTTGCAACCCGTGGGCTCCCAAACCACAAGACCAGACTCCTGCCCTCCCCTGAGCTGGCCCTGGCACCGTGCATCTCCAGCACCCGCTGTGCTCTCCCAGGCCTCACAGACCACGGCTCCCTTCCTGCCTCCACACCTTTGCTGTCCGCTGCCTGGAGCACTGATTCCTGTGCCAGGCTGTGGCAATCACAGGGGGCCTAACAGCGCTGCCGCCTGTATGCCTGCCTGTCATCCCCAGCAGACCCCACGGCGCTGCCTGCTGGTGTCCCCACCCTGGGCCTCAGTGCCGTGTCGGGGAATCCATCATGAGTGCTTTCCGCCTTCCTCGGAGGTGGGGCTGGGTTGAGGCCCCAGCACGCCCTGGTGCTGACGCCCAGCATTCCGCAGACAGCACAGAGCCACCTCCTGCCCAGAGAGCCCCCTGGGTCTCCGGCCTGAGAAGAGCTGACAGCTCCTTAATAGAAGCAGGCCGTGGACTCGGCTGAGTGACACCGAGCCTGGCCGAGAGGCAGTGGCTCGCATCAAAGCCTCATTTTTCTTCTTCCTGTTAGGTGCTGAAACAATTTACATAGAGCACCCCACATGTGTCTGCGACAAAGATGCATCTCTCTCATAACTGGCAGGCATCCCCTCGGCTTCCCAGATGCCCCCATCAATGCCTGGCCCCCTTCCTTAGGAGCGGAGGTCTCAGAGACATGGGGCTCGGGGAGGCCAGCCAAAGTAACAACCAGGCCATGTGTTTCTTCAAACAAAAACAAAACCCAGGCCGGGAGCGGTGGCTCACGCCTGTAATCCCAGCACTGTGGGAGGCCGAGGCGGGTGGATCACGAGGTCAAGAGATCGAGACCATCCTGGTCAACACGGTGAAACCCCGTCTCTACTAAAAATACAAAAAATTAGCTGGGCCTGGTGGCGCGTGCCTGTAATCCCAGCTACTCAGGAGGCTGAGGCAGGAGAATTGCCTGAACCCAGGAGGCGGAGGTTGCGGTGAGCCGAGATCGCGCCATTGCACTCCAGCCTGGGTAACAAGAGCGAAACTCCGTCTCAAAAAAAAAAAAAAAAAAAAAAAAAAAAAAAAACAAAACCCATCAGCCCTTCAGGGCTTGCGGGTAGGGGCATGCATCTTGCAGGACCTGGACAGCTGCACGGGACACCCCGATGTGAGTTCATAGGGAGGCCACCCGGCTACTCAGGGGCTGGCCTGGGCACCTCAGAACCAGGCCTGCACCCCAGGTCTTCCCCGTGATGAATCTAAGTTGGAAGACACCGGCTCCAGCGCCTAGCACCTACCACTCAGGCTGCTCCAGGGGCAGCTCCCAAGCCCTGTCTTCTAGAGCTGGAGCCTGAAGCCCCACCCTTTTCCTGGCTTCATTCTGGGCAAAGGGTTACCCACTCTTGGCTTCTAAGAAATGCCACACCCCGAGAGTACAACAGGGGAAGTCTCAACACCTCTGTGAGCGATCAGCACGCAGGCCCTTCATCCTGTGTGTCCGGGAGTAGGAAACAGAGCCAGGCTGAACCCCAGCCCAGGCCCAGGCCCCAGGGCAGGACGTCCCCTCCCCTGACTTAATGGATGGGCCGTCTTCCCTCTTGTCAAATGGGTGACTTGCAGGGAGATTCCTCACACGTGTACCTGGTGGATGTGAGTTCAATGCATTCAAATATTATACAACTATTCTTGCCTGTGTACTAGAATGTGCTATAACATTACTGTGTGACTCACACAGTAAGGCCTACGTCTTGCCGTTTGGGGCTGCACGCTCAGCCCCATGTGTCTGGGCCTTGCTTTACATGATTTTCATCTTATGTGTGCAATACAGACCCCCAAGTCCTGTGGAAGACCAGACCACGCTGGAGGAGTTTTTGGATTCTGAGGTGGAGGAGCCACAGGGCTGGGCCCACACACCTTCCCTCCACCTCCAGCATGGGCCGTGCCTCAGTCTCTTCTGTGCGTCCAGCAGAGACCCCCTTTTTTTTTTTTTTTTTGAGACAGAATCTCACACTCTCGCCCGGGCTGGGGTGCAGTTGCATGATCTCGGCTCACTGCAACCTCCATCTCCTGGGTTCAAGTGATTCTCCTGTCTCAGCCTCCTGAGTAGCTGGGATTACAGGTGTCTGCCACCACGCCTGGCTAACTTTTTGTATTTTTAGTAGAGACGGGTTTTCACCATGTTGGCCAGGCTGGTCTCGAACTCCTGACCTCATGATCCGCCTGCCTTGGCCTCCCAAAGTGCTGGGATTACAGGCGTGAGTCACTGCGCCCTGCCCGGCAGAGGTTTCTTAAATGCAAATGAGACTATGGCAATTCCACCTCCAAGGCACACATTCAGTGGGAATGCCACACACAGGCACCAAACAATGTGTTCCAGAATGTTCATGGCTGGCATAGCCACAAGATCTTCCAACTGTTTATTTCTCAAAAAAATGTTTGAGAGATGAGGTCTTGCTATGTCGCCTGGGCTGGTCTCAAATTCCTGGGGTCAAGTGATCCTCCCACCTCAGCCTCCCAAAGTGCTGGGAACACGGGCATGAGCCTCTGATTATAAACAACCCAAACGTTCACCAAAGGTAGGAGGGAGAAACAAGCTGTGGCATATGCACACAATAGAATATTACACAACAATGAAAACAAACCACTGCCACACACAACACGGACAGGTCTCAAAAACAGTAAAAGGAAGGGGCTGGGTGCAGCGGCTCCTGCCTGTAATCCCAGCACTTTGGGAGGCTGCGGTGAGCAGACAGCTTGAGGTCAGGAGTTCAGAACTGGCCTGGGCAACATGGCAAAACCCTAAATATATAAAAATTAGTCGGGTGTGGTGGCAGGCACCCGTAATCCAAGCTACTCGTGAGGCTGAGACACAAGAATTGCTTGAACTCGGAAGGTGGAGGTTGCAGTGAAGCCAGATCTCACCACTGCACTCCAGTCCGGGCAACAGAGCAAGACTCTGTCTCTCTGTCTCTCTGTCTCTCTCTCTCTCTCTCACACACACACACACACAGACACACACGAAAAGAAGTTGAACAGAAATTCAGAAGCAGACAAAACTGTTCTTGGCCTAGCACCTACCACTCAGGCTGGGTGGCTGCAGGAGCAGCTCCCAAGCAGTGTCTGATGAGGGGGACAAGGGACCTCTGGGGGCTGGTGATGTTCTTTTTTTAAGCCGAATTTCAGTTACACATGAGTGTGTCTGGTTTGTAGAAATTCATCAGCTGTCTGCCTATGATTTGTGCTCTTCTCCGTATGCAAGTCAGTAAAAAGTTAGAAGGTAAAACAAATTAGGCGGCAGCCTCCACTCCTCAGTCCCTCCCAAGGCTCCTCACCTTGCTCAGGTGAAGTGCTGACCCTCTTTGGTCCGTGTGGTCAGCATCAGCACCATCACCAAAGATCTCCTGTCCTCCTCGGCCAAAGGCAGCAAGCATGTCACCAGCCCATAAAGATGTCCAGAGGATGGCCATGTGGCCCATTTTGCAATGAAATTCAAGTGGAAGTGCCACATGCTGCTTTCTGGAGGAAACTCCATGCATCTGTACACCTGTCTCCCTCTCCCTCTGTGCCACAAAAATAGCCCAAACGGCTGCTGTTCTGTCCACCCAGGTCCTGAGTGACATCGATGAGCAGTCTCCCTGATGTCTGGTCAGAGACCTGGCATGAGTGAGAGCCAAACCCCGCTTGAAGGGGCTGATATTTGGGGATATTTGTTACGCAGCACACCCAGCCTATCTTGGTGAGTACAACCAGGCATTCAAAGCTCTTTGTGGCCTGGTCCCTGCCAACCTCTCTGGCTCTGTGAAATAGAAACATTCTGTGAGTCCTGTGGATTCTACACTCCAGGACACTGGGATCTCACAGCTGTTCAAATGTACCTGGTTCTCTTATGACCTGGGCCCCTGTGCCTGCGCCCAGCACACTTCTCCCTGCCTGCCTTTCAGGCAGACTGCCAGTGCTCCTTGGCCACTCTGGGCTGCCCCCTCTTCTGGCTCCCAGGTTCCCTCGGTGCCCTCTCTGCCCCGGCACAGCTCACCCCTCTTGCTGCTGCCAGCCGCTCCTTGAGGGTGGGCGTGTATCAGTGGCCAGTTGTCATTTCCCAGAGGAACAAGCAGGGAAGGGAGTGAGACACACAGGCTCCTGACCGCCAGCTCCTCGGGGAGGCACTTCTCAGGCAGCTCCTGCTTTGCATCACAAAGCTAAGTGCAGCTGAGCGGCTGTGGTCACCGGGTGGATCTCCAGGACTTTTCCAGCAGTCTCTGCACAGTGTGTCTTAAACCTGACCTCCCTTCTGTACTTCCAGGGGCTGCCATTCCCACCCCAGGGCGGCTGCTGGCTCAGGAAAGCTGGGGGATGCAGGGAAGGACCTGGGGGAAACAGTCCTGCTAATTAACCTGTTTTAGACAATGCAAGTTGGAACCTCAGAGAAAGAACATTTTTTTCCCCAGAAAGGCCTCCATTTGAGGCTGTGTGATAAATGATCTCTGCGCACAGCTCTGGCCTTGGAATCCCAGCTACAAATGCTGGCCGGGAACTACCCGGAGCAGGAGGGTTTCCAAGCGACCTTTAGAGAGTCTGCCAATCACCAAGCCAGCCCCCATGGGAGCCTCTTGCTTTCAGCCCTAGAGACAGGGGAGGGTTGGGGAGTGGGCAGTGTGGGCAGGAGTGCAGTGGGGACGGGGAGGCGGGCTCATGGAGTGGACAGGCTGTGGAAGCACAGGCCTCCTGGATGCCCTGTGTCCTGGGGCTTCTTGGTTCTACTGAGCTCACCTCCACCTGCTCTTCCCCAAAAGTCCCCCACCATAGAGCAGAAATGAGTGGGATCACACTCCTGGCCAGTCACAGCTGGGGAGTCTCTAAGCAAGCACCATGCTTTCTTCTGTGTTGCCACAGAATTTGTAAGCTCAGAGGGGGTGGGCCACTTGCTCAGTGTCACACAGGAAAGTAATGTGAGTGCTGGGAGCTGGCTCTCCTGCTTTGGTGGGGAAGCTCCCTTGCTGCTGGGGGGAGAGTAGAACGTCCCCTTGACTCAGGTTGAACCTCTTAGCTGTCTAAGGTGAGGGGTACCTCTCCAGCCTCATTTCCCATCCCTCTCCCAACCACACTGGCTCCACTGGCTCTTCATACATGCCACGCCCCTGACATGCCTTTGCACATGCTGTTCCCTCTGCCTGTGACCCCATCCTCCTGGGTGTTCTCCGACGAGCCCAAAGTCACCTCATCTGAGAAGCCCTCCCAGACTGCCCTGCCTAAGGGAACTCTGCTAGCCCCTAGCTCTTCCCACTCTCCAAAATCACCTCCCTTAGGTATTTACTCACTCGCTCTTGTCTGTCTGCCCCCACTGGATGATAAGCTCTGTGAAGGCAGAGTCTATCTGTCTGGTCGGGGCATACAGCAGGCACATGCTGAATGGATGAGTAGCTGCTGGCGGCACTCCTGCCTTGAGCCCGGGGTAGAGGTGAGGCCTGTGGCTGTTTCCGGGCCACCTCCCACTCAGGAACTCCTGGTTCAGCCAGAAGGGACTTGGGTGCCCTGAGACCTCCCGCCCATGCCTCTCCCTGCTGGGCCCTCCGTCCTGAGTCCTCTCCATGCCCCCGACCTGCCCACACCCCTCAGTGACCATCGCCTTTCTCCCACTCAGTTGTGCCCCCTGCTCAGATGCCACCCAGGCCCCAGTCACCAGACACTGTCCCTGCCTCCTTGGCCTGGCACTTTTCACAGAGGATTGCCACCCACCTCCCCAGCTCCCAAATTTCATGCCCAGCAACAACGACCTACAAGATGCTACTGGCACCCTCCAAAAGTCTCCCAGCCTTTTGTGCCTCCCAACTTCTCCACCCCCTCCTACGTTACCTGGCAAAATGCTCATAGGCCTTGTCACTAGTTCAGGGATCACCTCCTCTCAAATCTCATTGTGACTTTCCAACTGACGCCTGCCCTAGATTCCCTCTTCCCCTGCCACCATCCCACAGGGCACTGGCCAGTCCATAGGTCAGGATCTGCAGCTGTCAGCCTCCCAGCAGGCCTGCAGCTTCCCGTTTCACCACGGTGCCCCTGTGCCTGGCACAGAGTAGGTGCTCAGAAAAAGCTAATG
Organism: Sapajus apella; assembly: GCF_009761245.1. Taxonomy (NCBI): domain Eukaryota; kingdom Metazoa; phylum Chordata; class Mammalia; order Primates; family Cebidae; genus Sapajus; species Sapajus apella. The sequence goes on from NW_022437155.1 coordinate 392,142, forward strand.
ACGTGGGCTGGCGAATGGATTGGTGCGATTCCAGAGGCTGAGTCTGGTGGCTGCATGTATGCCAGGAACCAAGAGACCAATGAGGAATCTGCCACCCCCATTTCCTTGGGCACTAGTTAAAAAAGAAAAAAAAAAAAAAAAGACTCGCAAGAACCGTTTTCATTTGCCAAGCACCTACTATGTGCCAGGCCCTGTGCTGGGGCACTCACATATGGGTCCCCTCTTTCAACCCTCAAGACAACACTGGTCTATTGTTATCATTTCCACTGTAGAGATGATGACTCTGAGCACAGAGAGGACAAGGAAGTAGCATAAGGTCACACAGCTAGGAAGTGAAGGAGCTGGGGCTTGAACCCAGGTCTGTTTGACTCCAAAACCCTTCTACTGTGAATGAGCTCCCTAGCCCCTGAGTATGCAGTTCTAGGAGGTTCTTGGGGGGTCTGGCGAGGTGCGTACTCTGCTGGGCTTCCCTCTCGAGCCTTCTACCCCCATCACCTATAGCCACACCTTGATGCCAAACTGCTCCTCCCCATAAATCAATCCCCCACTTCCTTGGCCAGGAAATAGGGGCTTCTTCCTGGAGTCTTTCTTGGCCTGGCCCTAGGCAGCTAGGACCAAGCAGGAGGGAGGGTTTTCTGGGCTGTGGCCCTAAGCCATGTGGCACCAGCACCTGGAACACATTTTATTTCGGCCCCACATGTTCCCTGCAGGGTGGTGCCACCATTTGACAGCCGAGGAAACTGAGGCCCAGGCCCCACAGCAGGATTCCAACTCCAGCTTCTAGACTCTGGAAAGATACACCCTTTGACTTCTGGGTGGGGGCTGGGGGCTTCCCTGGTGTGGAACTCTGGGAGTGGACACTGGAGGTCAGAGCCCCCTCTCCATGGCAGGGGACCCAGGACCAGGGCACCAACTGAGCTGACAGAAACCCTCGGCATCCAGGAGTTCCCAGGCCAGGAACACTGGGCTGAGCCAAACTTCTGGGTACAGGCTGGGTGACCTTGACCCTGATGCCAAGCTCATCCTGGCTATCAGTAAAGTTTGCCTTGGGGTCACTGGCTCCTCAATGTCTACACTTCCACCGTTACAGCACCGCTCGTGCACACAGCCAAAATGACTTGAACACTTGTCTGTCTTTCCTCCAAGGCTGGCTGCAGGTGGGGGCAGAACCCCGTCTGGGTGCCCAGTCCTGTCCAGCACAGGGCTCTGACCAGGAGGGAGCCCTCTGGGGATGTCTGTTAGATGAGTGAATGGATAGTTATGCATTTATTTCCCTTCTGCTATGTTCTATGGCCCACCTCCTCCAGGAAGCCCTCCCTGAACACATTCCACCTATTACCGCAAGCATACAGAGTTCTTAATAAGCACAGATCTCACCCCAAGACTCAGTTTAGCCCCAGATCCAGATGACAGCATCCTAGTGGGCTCTGTCCACCTTTTACTGAAGCTTCAGGGACAGAGCTTCCTTCACAGCTCTGCACTCAGCATCCACTGGGGGACCATCTCCGTGCTCGGTGCTGAGTACAGCAGAGAGCAGGACAGGCACGGCCTCTGCCCTTGAAGACAAGCACTGAACATCTAGGTCAGCTGTGTCCCCTCTGGCTAGCCTGGCTCTTGGCAAACCTCACCCCAAAATATGTGAGGACATGGGGAACTATTCCAGCGTATTAAGGGAGAAAAGCAGGTCACTGAGGGTAGGCAGAAAGAACATGATGCCACTTCTGTTTTCAAAAATGTGTATCTGTACCTGGTTCTGGAGCTACTGGGCCCAAAGTGTGACCTGGCCATCAGGGGGTGGGGGTGGCGTGAGACTGCTGGGGAACATTATTTTCTTGAGACTTCCATTTGCTGACTGTTCTGCAACAAACATATATATTATTTGTCACTAAGTGGAGAGACTGCCAATGGACGCATCCATAGCAGGACTCAAGTCTCTGTCTCAACTGGTGTCCTGATTTCTGGAGATGCAGACAGTAAGACAGCTCCTCATGGGTCGGCCACTCTGACCTGGTAAAGGTCCTCAAGCTCTCTGCCCGCCCCTGCTTCCCTAGGCACTCCGTCCCAGGGTCTGAGGCCACACCACCCTTCCCAGCGTGGGGATGGGCATACAGCAAGTGCATCATAACAGCTTGCAGAGAGCAGCCAGCCTCCCCTGCTTTCTGCCTGGGCAGGTGCTCTCACCTGTGTGGGCCTCAGTACCCTTATCTGCACAATTAGGGTGATACTCCCCAAACCCAAATCTTTGTTCCTCCTCAGCTGAAAACCTTCCTTGGCAACCAAGGCCCCAAAGTAAAAATCCTCTTACTTTGCATTCAAGGTCCTGCATCCTCTGATCCCTGCTCCCTCCACCAGCTCCCTCCCCACCAAAACAGGTCAGCCTTGTAATCCACCTGTCAGCTGGGCTGCTTCATACCCCTGGGCCTTTGCACACATCAGTCCCTCTGTCCAGAACAGACCAACCCTCCCCTGTTCATCCTTCAAAACCCTGCTCAGGCATGGGCCCCCGTGGAGGGCCCTCTGTGATACCCTCACCACGCCGAGTTTGCCCCTGTGCATACGTTATCAGTGCACAACTGCAATTAGGGGTTGGTGCGCCTGTCTCCTACCAAAACAGACGAGACAGGGACTGGGCCTTTTTCTTTGTTTTAAATCTCCGGTGCCCAGATACTGCCTGCAGACAAACAGGCACTCAGGAATGTCTAGCTGACAGGTGGGTGAGTCGGTAAACAACATCTGCACAGCCCTTTACAGTTTACGAAGCTTTTTCCTGTCCTCCATCTCATCAGCCTTCTCTTACCAAGGCAGCGAGGAGGGGAGGCTCCTGGAGCCTGTCCCTGACCACAGGTGCTGCCTCTGAAGGCCTGGGAGCTGGAGGGCTCCTTGTCCCCACCTAGGCAGGAGCTAGGGTCTGCAGGGCTCACCAAAAGAAGCTGGGACCTCCATTCAGCTGTAAGTCACCCGTTTCATCTGCCAAAGCCTCTCTCCCTGCCCATCCCCTGGAGGGGGCCTGCTGAGTGCCCAGGTGGTGGCCAGGCGGCTAAGGCTCGTGGTGGCCCTGCCATCCTGCCCAGAGCTGCTGGGATGCGGCCGCTGGAGCAGCAGCTCCACCAGCGAGTCTTGGTAACAGTTGCTATGTAAAACGCTCGGAGGGGAATTTACTGTCAGCGTTAATAATAGATGAAGGTTTCAGAATTTTTGATGCCTTACGTTCTAAGCCGTTTGATTTATAATGTCTTTGGAAAGGGAGAGATGAGGGTGGGGGCGAGGTAGGAGGCCCAGAGGCATGAGCTGGGAGCTCATCTCCTCCCTGCACCTTTGGCAGACGGGGAAACCGAGGCCCGGAAGGGGAAAGCTACTGAGCTGTGCTCCTTCAGAATGCCAGGACCCGCGGGGACTTCAGATGCCCAACGCTGCCCTGTTCCACGGGAGGGGAAACCAAGTCTCGGCCTCTCCCGCCCCAGCGCCTGGGCGTGTTTTGATGGATTACTGCTTCTCCTTTTAGCCGAGCAGGTGTATCTCAAGTAGCCTCCGGAAGCGGCACTGACGGGCGCCTGCGGCGGGGGCTGCGTGGGGCTGATTACAGGCGCTACAGGGGCAAACGCAAGTCCCAACTTCCCTTCTGCTTAGCTGCAAGTGGCGGCGGCTGTTGAGTCGGGGAAAAAAATCCTCTGAGAAGAGGTGGCAGCCACGGCTGGGCAGGAAACAGGGCTGTTGAACTGGGGTCCTGCCGCCCCAGGAAAGCCGCAGTGCCGAGGGGGAAGGTGGGGCGTGGGCAGGCACACGCTGGTGGGCTGGGGTTACTGGAACTGCACAGGTCTGCAGGAGGGCAGCTGCCCCCCAGCTTGGCCCGCACGGCCTCCTCACCTGGAGCTCTCTCCTGCCTCCACAGCCCCATCTTGGCCTCTCAGCCCAGGCTCAGGAAACTTTTCCCGACTCTGCAGCCCAATGAGCTGCTGTCTTTAGGCCAAAGAAGCCAGGTCCAGGGCTGGGTCCCCAACACCTCCACAGCTGTCCCCACTTACAAACTGGGGTGTGTCTGGGCTCAGGGGCTCCGTGCCTCTGTCCTCAGGCCAGGAGCTCTCCCTGGACTCTGCTCCAAGCATGTGGCACCTCCTGATCCCTCCCTGGGCCTCCTTCTACCCCTCTGTAAACCACCCTGTGGTGGCCAGCCTGACACCACAGGACAGAGTGTACACAGGTGTTCTGCACCCGCTGGGGGCTGCCTGAGAGGGCCCACAAACTCTGAAAGGCAGTGGGCATGCAACTAGTAACGATGGCAGCCGTCATGAACAGAGCAGCGTTCTCACCGGGTGAGCACATCATCCCAGCGACAGGCGAGAAGACCGAGGCCTGGTGCACACCTTGCCACAGCCCCTCTCCCTCCGCATCCGCTTCCCCGCCTCGTTACCGACGACCTGGCTGGCTTTCCCCAGTGCCCTCAACTCAAGCGTCTGCTTCACTGAGAGGATTTTTGTCCATCTTGTTCACACGGGGTCCTGAGCACCTGGGACAGCCCAGCACATAGCAGGTGCTCCGTCCAGGTATGTGCAGAAGGCTATGTGTAGATTTTCTGATTTGAAGCTAGCACGCTGTACTTGACTGCATCTACCTTTATAGGTAACGGAACTAACGCTGAAGAACAAGACAGTGGAAAGGAAACAAACTATTTCAAAGGTGTTTCCAAGAATAAAACATTCATTCATTCCTGCTGTGACCAGGCACCCCCATGCCAGGCTCCGTGATGGATACTTAAGTTTCACAGGCTCCAGAACAACCCGTCTCAGGGGAACTGGTACACAGGCAGTCCCAACAGGCCCTGCAATAACCAACCGGACCCAGATGGAGGCTGCCCAGGCACTCCCGGCCTTCCATGCTGGCTAGGGCTCGAGGAAGGACTGGGTGCACCAAGGGCCACACTGGGGACACTGGTCTCTGGTGAGCTGCAAATAGCAGCCAGCTGGATTCATCACTAAAGGGAGAGGGTTGGGGATAGGAAAGGGTGATGTGTGCAGTGGTACAGCCCAGCCCAAGCTGCGAGGCCCGGCAGGCCTTGGGGTAGACAGAAGACAGGCTTTAGAGGGTGTGGGCCAGAAGTGAGGGACACTGGATGCCCAGCGAGGGGCTGGGCTTTGCCAGAGAGCCCTGGGGTGACCCAGCCAAATCTGAGGGTCAGGATGACATGACCCCATGGGAGAAAGCTGGGCCCAGGATAGGAGGACAAGCAGGGAAGGATCTGTGGGGCACACACCCCTGTGGGCTAGGACACTGACTGATGGAGAAGGGCATGCTCCTTGGAGGGACCAACGGTCTGTGATGAGTGATGCCCCCGCACAATGACTCTGTCCTGACTCTACCACCCTCTGTCCTCCCTGGGCTCCAATGTCTGGGCCCCCTGCCCTTCAGTCAGGCCCAGCTGGGGCAAGTTGGTAGGGTGGCCCCAAGATTGTGACAAACAGGGAATGCCAACTCACCCTGCCAAGTGGTTCCAGTGCCCAGTGCTCCCCTTTCCCCGCTAACTCCAGGCCTACACCCTTCCTTTCTGTACCACTCCCGTCCCGTCCCCACAGGGAGCAAAGCTGCTAGAAGATAGAGCCCACGTAAGCAGCCACTCAGCCTTCCACAGAGCTGTACTGCACTCCTGTGCGGGGCCCTGTGTGGGCGGCTCACCGGCCAGCACTGGGGTGCTGCCAGGCTCTTGGAATGACTGTGTAAACAGGCCTCCAAACCAGGGTGGCAGCACCGTGACAGGAAGGCTCAGGCTGTGGGAGCTCAGAGGAGGCCTCTAAGCAGTCCAAAGGTCAGGGGAAGGTTTCTATCACTTGCGCTGGCCAGCGGCATGGTGGGAAAGTTGTGGGGTACAGCTGTGGTTACTTCCTGTACCCTCCTGATCTCCTCCCTGTCTCACTCCAAAGCCTGTGCTCACCAAGTCGCTCCAGACAGGTGGGCCTTCTCCACTCCAAATTACCAGCCCTCTCAGAACCTCGCTTTTCCTGATCTATACAATGGAGCCAATGAATATAGACTGGATCAGTGCTTACCGAGCACCTACTATGTAGCTCCTCCTCCTCTCTCCCCCACCCTCTGTGCAAGACGGGCCTTGTGCCCTTGTCCCATCTTCCTAATCCGTACTGAGGCCTGGTGGCAGCCCCCAATCACTGCCCAAAAAAGCTTAGGGCTCTGGGAGTACCAGGAACTGAACATCAGTAGGTACAGCCTGTCAGATGATTTGTTATGACTTTAATTACAGTTTACAGAGGGCCAGTTTCCCACGGATAAGGCACGTAATTTCTGTCACTTTACGAGTGCCGCTAACTTGAGTTGTCATGGGAGGCAGAAGGGAAATTAAAGATCGGGCAGAGGAATGGCATATGATGTCCGTACAAAATAGGAAAAGACACCCTAGGTGCCAGGCTGCACAGCTGGCCAGTGGCTGGATTTCTGCCAGGGATCCTTGCACAGTGTACAACTTATACAACTGTACACTTTGGCCCTAGGTTCAGGTGAGTGTCAGCATGGAGGCCTTTCCCCAAATAGGTCTCCCCTGCTTTACAGACCACCTAGCCCAGTATGAGACCTTGAGATCCAGTGAAAAGTTTGCCTGTGTGTGGACCAGCACATTTTTCTGAAGAGGGTCTAGAACTTTTTTCCAAATCCCAAAGGATCCACAGTTCCTCCCGTCTAGACTTGAATCTGGACCCAGGGTCTGGAGCGAAGAGTGGTAGACAGGACTTTCTAGAGCCTGGAGAGGAGTTAAATGTGTGCTGGGACACAGACATCTGTCATTCCATTTCTCAAATGATGGACTTAAGACTATCAGAGCCACCACAGGCGGTTTGAACAAAAGGGCATTCCTGAGCCCCATCCCTTAAAGTCTGTGATCTGGGGGTGGCCTGAGCCCAGGAATCTGCCCCAGTACAAACTCCAGGGTGGTTTATGGCACCCACCAAAGCTCAGGAAGCTTTAATACATTGTTATTAACTTGGCTCTAATTGGATTTTTTTTCTTTTTAATTAATTTTTTTCTTTTATTTGAGACAGTTTCACTCTTGTTGCCCAGGCTGGAGTGCACTGGGACGATCTCGGCTCACTGCAACCTTCGCCTACCAGGTTCAAGTGATTCTCTTGCCTCAGCCTCCCAAACAGCTGGGATTACAGGTGCCTGCCACAACGCCCGGCTTCTAATTGGATTTTCTTTTGGTGTTGGTGAGGAAACAGCATATACACCCCAGAGAGCACCCAACCCCCAAAAGGCTATCCATGTATAACTGTGAAACCTATTTCATGAGTTTAGCTCCCTTTGGTTTTGTGGGCATGCCATGGCGGTAGGGGGTGTGGAGATTTTCTCACTGCTCTATCACCCCCACCCCCACTCCAACCCTGTGAAGCCAGGACAGGGCACAGCAGGTAATGCACAAGCCAAGTCAGAGGCCAGGCCTCCCAGGTCTGGCCCACCACGGGGGTCTGGAGCAGCCTTCACTCCAGGTCCCTCCAGCCGGTGTCTGTGACCATGCCCATGCCCGCCAGCCCCTGGGGCTGTCTGGCCAGCACAGTGGGCCATTCACCAAGGGCACACACCAAACCAGGCCAGACACTGACCCAGTGCCCTGGCCTTGGAGACAAGCTCTTCTGTGTCTGCGTCTGAAGGCACATCTGTCTCCCTTCCTCCCAAGTCCAGGGCCAGTGCAGCCGACACCACCCAGCAAGGAAGCCTCGGGCAGCCTGATGAATGGAGGCATTCAACAACGCAAACCGAGCACCTACTGTGTGCCAGGCCCTGCCCTGAGGCACGCGTGTCGTAAGGGCGGAGAGTGCACAAAAGGTACAAACGCAGGACAGAGGAGTGCCAGGCAGGGCAGGTCACAGCCTGTGCGGAGAGCCTCCTGAGGGGGTGAGGGATCGGCCGGAAAGAAGGACTTGAAGAGTGTCCAGAAATGACATGCAAAGGCCCTGTGGTGGGGAGGGGAGGGAGGGGCCAGCGTGGCAAATAAGGTGGTCGGCCCTGGGGGGACAAGTCTGCAGTGCCCGGCCATCCAGGGCCGGATAAGGATTAGGGGGCGGTGGCCCAGCAGGCCTCTCACTCTCAGACTCCAAGGGGCCAAGAAAAACTACGGAGAGGAAGCCAGGGTCTGGACTGCCTTTGTTCGGGACCGCCATCAAGCAGCACTCACCCCTATCCCAGGCTCCCGGGGCGGCTGTTCCGGAAGCCCCGCCCCTTTCCAGTCGCGCGCGCCCGCGACCGCCCGTTAATCATAGGCAACGCGCGCCGATAGGCGACCTGCCTCGCCCCGTGCGCCCCGCCCACAGGTCAGCCCCGCCCCTTTCCGCTCACCCCGCCCCGCCTCTCCGCAGTGTGACGGCCAATCAGGGGAGTCGGCCCGGGCTGGGGGCTGGGGCCTGTGCGAACACAAAAGGCAGGAAATACAAGTAATCTCGGGCGCTGTCACCATGGCTACCTGCGCCCGCGCGCCGCCCCGCGCCCAGTCCCGGCACTGGCCCGCGAGTATGCGGGGCGGGAGGCTCCTGTGGGGCGTTGGGCTGCCCCCTCCCGACAGGGCTGCAAGACCCTGGGCCTCCACTCTCTGGTCTGTGAAATGGGGTCACATTTTGCCCGGGGCTGGATTCACTCATACTTCAACAAACATTTACTGAGTGCCTACTGTGTTCGGGGCTACAGATTCACCAGTATAAGAGATTTGAAAAAGAAAAAAATCTCAGCCCTTGGTGCTTTTTTTTTTTTTTTTGAGACGGAGTCTGGCTCTGAAGCCAGACTGGAGTGCAGTGGCACGATCTCGGCTCTGCAACCTCTGCCTCCTGGGTTCAAGTGATTGTCCTGCCTCAGCCTCCTGAGTAGCTGGGACTACAGGCGCGCGTGCCACCATGCCCGACTAATTTTTGTATTTTAGTAGAGACGGGGTTTCACCATGTTTGGCCAGGATGGTCTCGATCTCTTGATCTCGTGATCCGCTCACCTCGGCCTCCCAAAGTGCTGGGATTACAGGTGTGAGCCACTGTGCTCAGCCCCTTGGTGGCTTCTATGGGGGGGATTTAGGGAGATGCAAGGAAGGGAGGCAGCCAATAAGCGGAAACATCAATCAGTAAATTGTACAGGGCGCTACACCGCGACTGAGTACTCTGGGGGAAACATTCGCTAAGGAGAAAAGGTACTAGATTAGTAGTTTTAAATAGCGAGGTCTGGGAGTCCTCATCAAGAGAGGTCATTTAAGGGGAGACTCTAAGGGGAAGATGGAACCAGCCTGGTGGCTCTCTGGGAAGAGCACTGAAGGCAGGACAGGTGGCCAGTGAGTGCAAAGGCCCGAGGTGGCAGTGTGCCCGCAGGAGAGCAAGGGGACCACAGTGCATTGTTGGGGAAGAGTTCTGGCGGATGACACAGCAGAGCAAGCCAGCAGGTGCTCAGCCCAATGGTTATCTATTCACTTTCCCTCCTCACCTTCCTTATTTTTTGCTACTCCTTCCTTCTCCTCCATGGACAAGCTTGAGGTAAGATGAACAGTAGGTTTAGGAGACTTTCCCTCTGCAGTGTGGGTTGGAAGGACCTCAAACCTAGGTCAAGCTCTAGGGGCAAAGCAGAGACAGGAGCCAAGAAGCCAGGCTCTCTTAGCCTTTGCACAAGCTGTTCCCTCTCCCTGGCATGCCTTTCCTTTCTCAGTCTGACAAACTTCCACCTTAGCCTTCAAAGCCCGACCAAATGTCACCTTTTCGGGAAGCCTGGGCTACTTGCCTTGGTGAGGAGCCACTTCCTGGAGCTACCCTTCCATACAGACCCCATCCTAGCACTGACACACACCCCTCCCTCCCACATGGAGCAGCTGCTAAGGGGCAAAAAGGCCAACAATGCCAGAACTTGTCAATCATAAGGAGCCAGGAAGACAAAACCCGAAGCCAATGGCTAAATGGTTAGTAGCCACATGTGTACCCATCTTCCCCCTCTGTGTAGGGCAGAAGGAAACAGATGGCCTCCAAAAATGGACAGCTGGAATGATGAAGTGCTGAGCCCTGGCCCAGACCCTCAGAGAGATGTACCCCACCACCTACCTACCCTTGGACAAGCACAAAACCAGAGCAAAGAGAGGCCAGCAACTGTGGCTCAGCCCACATAATTTCTTCTGGACGCTGGCCTGCCTATTTGAATACCCATGTGTTCAGTGGAGTCAGGGGTGAGGGTCTCAGCCTTTGCCTGCCGCATCTCCAGACACCCATCATGTGTTTCTAGTGGGCACTTCCCGCTTAACATGTCATTTGAGCCCTGCCTCCTCATCAGTAAACAGGGCTAATACCACCCTCCTGCAGGATTAAGAATAAAATGGGATAATTTGAGAAACGTGCTTACAACAGGGTGTATTGATAAGGACTCAGTAATGGTTGGCTCTGCTGATTAAACCAATACAGCAACCTGGATGGGAAGCTTTGGAGTCACCAAAACCTGTTCTCTGTCCTTGGAGCCACAACTGGACTACATTTCCCAGCCTCCTTTGCAGCTGGGCATGGTCACATGACTGTGATCCAGCCAATGGAATGTGCCCTGTGGAGAAAACCTCCACCCACCAGAAATACTACCCTCCGGTGTGAGGAATAAACATCTAGAAATGCTAGGTTGGTTTGTTGCTGCAGCTGGCCCTACCCTAACTAGCACAGGCATGTGCTTATCCATTCACACATTTACTCATTCAATAAATATTTAATGAGGCCCTGGCAGAGCCACATGCTCTATGCTGGGTGCTGGGGATACAGAGGGCAACAGAAGGTAGGGGAACTCCCTGCCTTCATGGCGCTTACAGTATGGTGAGAAAGACCAACCTTGGTAAATAAACCAGGGCAGGAAGGCTTCCCTGAGATTTGATCTATAAGAAAGAAGAAAGAAGGAAAGGGAGAGTGTTCCAGGCAAGAAAAACCAGCAGAAGCAAAGGTCCTGAGGCCTGAAGGAGCATGGTCCACTTCCTGGTACCAAGAGGGGAAAAGATGAAGCCAAGTGGGCCATCTGCATCACATCCCGTCTCTGAATTTCTTTCCTCATCTTTAAACTGGGACCATGCTGATAGCCTCTCACAGGGCATCTCTGAATCTCAGAGAAAATATCACACTCGAAGTGCTCCTGGATGCTCATTCATTCCTTGATATTACCAAGAGTGGGCAGAGGGGCCTCCGCCTGATTCCTGGGCAGTGCATGGAGGAGGTCGGCTAGGAGGTGAGCAGAGCCGTCTCGGGGGCTCAGGAGGCAGAAGCAGGGAGGGAGAGTTGCTGCTATTAAGGCTCCTGCCATGCAGGCTAAATATCAAGAATCGTCTCCAGCCGGGAGAGCTATTAGGCGGTAGCGGAAGCACTGGTTCTCTGGGGAGGCGGGCAGGACTGTCCCTGGAGGCAGCTCAGGCGAGCTGGTGGTAAGAGCGGGAACTCTCTGCTGACGGGCAGATGCTGGCTGCCATTCAGCCTCTTTCTGGACAGGGATGGCTGTGATGGGTATTGCAGGATTCGTGGGGAGATCCAGGAGGCCCCCAGGGGCTGATGTGTTGTTGTGCGTTTCCCTGATGCTCCATGCCAGCCCTGCTGCTGTCTCCTGAGGTCAGAAGCAGGAACCGACGCAGCAGATCTTTGAGGTGTGCCTGCCGCCAGGTGCCAAAAAGGGCCCAGGCAGGTAGCGGGGTACAGCTAGAGGAGGTCCCATTAGGGGCTGAAGCCCCCAGTGATTTGCAGCTGGACCACATCACTCCCTTGACTCACATGCCTGTTGTGGCCCCTGAGGTCCCTGCTGCCAGCTTTCAGGCTCGCTCCTGCCCACACCAGTGCTACCGACATCTGCAGTCCTCCACGCCACAGTGCCCCACTGACATGCACCTGCGTACACTGCTTTTTCTGCCAGGTAGGCCAGCCTCAACTCCCATTCTCCTACACCTTTTCTATTATCTATTAAGAGCCACCTGGAGTTCTTATCATGGCTAAGGCAGTTGTCCAAGCAACCTCCCCTCTCTGATCCTTAGCTTACTCACTGCTAACATACGGAGGCTATTTCCTATCTCACAGGGTTGTTGGTACAAAGTAAACATGACGATGTACGTGAAAAGCACCTAATAGCATGTGGTATGAAGTATGTAAAAAGTAGAAAGAAAACTCCCACAAAAACCACCCAATCAACTTCCTCAGAGCAGCACCTCCTCCAGGAAGTCTTCCCCAATCACACCCTGGCTGTCCCCCTCCTCCGTGCATTTAAGTGTCTTTTTGTTGGTCCCCTGGCTCCCTGGATGGTCCAGGCATGGCACTGCCTGGGAAAACAATGACTTATTTGGGCATCTGCCCCATCCCCCCCAGCCTGTAAAGACTTTGAGGGCTGGGACATTCCTGGTGGGTGCCAGGCCAGAGTCAGTGTTAGATGAGTAAAGAAGGCTGGGTGTTCTCATTCTCTTTGCCTGCTGCGATGTGAGACATGCCTTTCACCTTCTGCCATGACTCTGAGGCAACCCCAGCCAGGTGGAACTGGTCTTGCTCTGTCACCCAGGCTGGAATGCAGTGGCATGATCATGGCTCACTGTAGCGTCAACCTCCCATGCTCAGCTGATCTTCCTGCCTCAGCCTCCAAGTAGCCGGGACCACAGGCACACTCCACCATGCTCGGCTAATTTTATTTTTCGTTTTTTTTTGCAGAGATGGGGTCTTACTATGTTGCCCAGGATGGAATCAAACTCCTGGGCTCAATGATCCTCCTGCTCCCTCCCAAAGCGCTGGGATTACAGGCGTGCATCACTGTGCCAGCCAGATTGGCCTTTTTGAGATATCTTTCCAAGATTTTTCCATGTCTGACAACTGATGGCTCCACCTGGACCTGCCAACTGCTTCTGTGGCCCCACCGAGAAGTGACTCAGCACAAGAGAACAGCTCCAACCCAAACAGTCAGCACTCCCATACCCTAGGCCCCTCCTCACCAAACTACCTTTGAAAGACCCCTAACTCAGAGTGTGGCCGCTCTCGCGTCAAATGCCCCTGGAACGCTACAAGTCTCCACTCTCAGCCCAGGATGGGCTGCCAGGACAGCCCTCTCTCCGTTGCCTTCACCTCAAGCTCTGCCCAGTGGTCCTGACCTCAGCCCAGGCTTCAGTCTCCTTCCCAGGCTGCCACTAATGACAGCTTCCAGCGATGGAGACTGGCCCACCCTACCTCCCACATCTTCCGACAGGCCACTAGTCAGCCAGTGGCTAAGTGCCAAGCAGCCAGCCTGAGCTCAGGGCTGGCTGGAGAAGGGGTATAAAACAGCCCAGGCAGCCCCAGGGGCTTGGGGAGGTGATGTGTGGGGGTCTGTGAGCTGTCTCCATTTCTTCTAGAAACCTCAGGGGTACTGTGCATTTACCCCAAATGAGACTGCACTGACATAATCTACCAGTGCCCCTGTTCTGGGCTGGAAGGCTGTCAGCTTGAGGTCCCGCTGGTTCCCTCCCCAACCCAAAGCTCAGATAGGCGGTTATGGATGTCTTTGATTAATAAGAAATGGGGGTGATGAATTAATCATTATGTAATAAATGCAGTTTGTTTGGCAGCCGTATCTTTCAAAAACATGGCTCTAGTGTGTGTATGAAATAATGAAGGGTCCTCAGAAAACACATGGTGCTCTGGGGTAGGCGAGGGCTTTTGCCCCAGTAGCCCCATCCTTGGGGGCAGGCAGTGACTGAGGCTTCTTTACGGGATGGCAGGAGCTCCCAAACTCCCAGGAGTTCAAGGAGGACAGAGAATGGTGGTGGCTCCTCTTAAACTCCTTAGGGCAGGGGCTCTGGGCTCAGCCCAGGTTCCCCACGTCCTGCCCAGGGCTAGACCGACCCGGTCCACTGCCTGCCTCGCTCTGAAAGAGGACTGAACAGATGTTCCTCCAATCAGGAAAATAATGTTGGCTCCCAGATGGGCTGCGGCGCGGAATCATGTCCTCTCCCTGCCTCCCTTTGTGACAAGGTCTTTCTTTCTGGGGAACAGCTGAGTGTCGGAGGTGGCAAGTGGGGGCACAGGGGCACCCTGGGGGCATCTGCTGGGCCCAGCTATCACCCGAGTCCCTGGAGAAGAAATCTCGAAGCACAAAGGCCCCGCTGGCTGCCATTTCCAGTGCTCGGGGCTGACAGGTGCTGGTGGACGATCTGCTGGCCAAGAAAGGGGCAATGGTGGCCTGGTAGGCAGGGGCTGAGCTCGGGGGGATGCCTCTCACAGCCTGCCAACTCCACAACACCCGTGTGGGAACCACAAGTCCCCAGCCACGGTCTGGCTTGGCTTCCCACCCGTGTGCAATTGTGGCCCAGGGCGGCTCCCACCTTCCGGGGCCCAAGTCCGCCCCTCTCCTCTGGCCACATCCACACGGCTTCCTCCACCCACTGGCCACTGTCCCTGCCTGCCCTGGACTCCACACAAGCCTCCCTGGGTACTCCCTGCTCACCCTTCTGTAAGGTCTGTGGGAGACAGGAAGTTTTTAAAAACACATGCTGGACCAGGTCACTTACTTCCCTGCTTAAAAGCCTGCAAGGCCAGACGTGGTGGGTCACGCCTGTAATCCCAGCACTTTGGGAGGTCGAGGTGGGCGGATCACCTGAGGTCAAGACCAGCCTGGCGGATCACCTGAGGTCAAGACCAGCCAACCCTGTGTTTACCAAAAAATACAAAAATTAGCTGGGCATGGTGGCACGTGCCTGTAATCCCACTACTCAAGAGGCTGAGGTGGGAGAATCGTGTGAACCCGGAAGGTGGAGGTTGCAGTGAGCCAAGATCATGCCACTACACTCCAGCCTGGACAGCAGACCCTGTGTGGGGGGGAAAAAAAAAGCCTTCAATGGCTCCCTGACCTAGAGAATAACACAGAAACTCCATGGCCTGGTGGCTCCCTACAGTGGTTGATCCTGGCCATCCCACGGGGACCCCAAAGTCAGCACATTCCAAATACCTCCCTTTCCTTGGAATGCTCTTCCAAGCTTCCAAGAGGGAATCTCCTTTTTTCTACCTAAAAGCTTGCGATCTCAGTGGAGTCCCAGTTCACATGCCACGTGCCTTCAAGAGCTCCCTGATCCTCCTTCCCTATCCTGCCAGCCCCTCCTGTGTGCACTCCTCTTCCATCATCACTTTACAGGCCCACTCCCATGGAGGGGTAATTTATCAGCTTAGGGGTCAGTCTCCCCACCAGGACTGTGAGAGCCCCTAACAGCAGGGCTCAGGTCTGATGCTTCTGTAAATCCTCAGGGCTCAGCACACAGTAGGCACACAGTGAAAATTTAATTGTGTGTACACGACACTAGTAATGATAAAGACCTCTAGGGAAGGCTAGACAGGAACTCTGACCTGTTTATGCACCTCTACAGTTTTCCCTTATTTATTTACAACCATTTCCTTTCTTTTGTAATTAAAAAATGATTTTGAATGAAAACCACACCCAGGCTGCCCCTGATGAACTGCCTGCTGTTTCTGGGAACCAGTTTTGTGCGGGGGCCTTGCCTTTCTGGCCACTGACCCCCATGGCCACCCCGAGGGTGCGGAGATGGCTGGACCCACATTATAGAACAGCAGACTGAGGCTGTGAGCTGGGAAGGGCCACCCAGGGCAGATGGGCTGGTGTTTAAACCCTAGGGAAACCCAAATCCCATGCTACCCTGAGGGCCACTGGTCTCCCCCAGGCAAGCTGGGCTTCAATGACAAAGAAGGGTGATACTGGCAATCCTACAGGGAATTCCAAGTGGACAAGTCCCAAATCTGTTCCTCCTCAGGTGTCCCCATATGCACCAGTGCCACCATTCACGCAGTCACTCAGGTCGGTAGGCAAAGTCTCTTAAATACTGTGTGCCCAAAACTGTGCAGAAAATGCGATGACTGTCTCACAGCCCAGACCAAAATTGGGGAGACAGAGCCCCCGCTGGTCTCCCCTCCATTCCCCTTCCAGCTCCCCTCCCTGCCCTGGGCCTGCTTGCCCTCCCACTGCCCAGCCAGGGAACTGCAGAGTGGATCCGGGCCCTGCCCAGCCTAAAACATGCCCTTGGTCCTCCCATGCCTCATACCACTTCCTGAACCTGGAGGGGATCAACGGCACCCAGGGGGCTAGGAACAATTCAGATTCCCAGGCCACCTCCAAGTATTGAGAGTAAGGTAGGTCCGAGGACAGCAGCAGTACACGTGCCCAACCAGCTAAATCCTGGGCTGTTCCCACATTTGGCGACTGAACTTCAGAGACCTGGCACTTGGGCCCTGGGGCAGGGGTCTGCCTGCCCATTGGGGTTAGGAGGCAGCCCCAGATAAAATGTGTGTGTGGGGTCTGCCGCCCACATGTCCTGGCATTTCTAGTGGCATACACTAGTCTGAAGGCGCCTGGATACCAGCAGTGATGGGCTACTGGGCTCCTGGATGCTGCTACTCCAGGGCCTCCACACTCCTCTGGAACCAAGTGCTCCTGTGGCCTGGAGCCTGGCATATAGTATGGTACAAGCAATGCTTAGGACATGCATAGCACTGGGTACAGATTCCTCCCAAATCACATTTATCACGTGCCTGCCCATGGTGAGTGTTCTGCCTTCAGGATCTTGTTTAAAACTAGGACTGGTAGCTGGGCATGGTGGTGTGTGCCTGTAATCCCAGCTACTCAGGAGGCTGAGGCAGGAGAATTGCCTGAACCCAGGAGGCGGAGGTTGCGGTGAGCCGAGATCGCGCCATTGCACTCCAGCCTGGGTAACAAGAGCGAAACTCCGCCTCAAAAAAAAAAAAAAAAAAAAAAAAAAAAAAAAAAAAACTAGGACTGGGGTGTGAGTCCATTGGCAGCCACTGTGGGAGGCCAAGGCAGGAGGATCACATGAGCCCAGGAGTTGGAGACCAGCCTGGGCAACATAGTGAGACCCCACCTCTACAAATAAATTTAAATATAAATTAGCCAGGCCTATTGGCACATGCTTGTAGTCCCAGCTACTCGGGAGGCTAAGGTGGGAGGATGGCTTGAGCCCAGGAGGTTGAGGCTATAGTGAGCTGTGTCATCTCACTGCACTCCAGCCTGGGCTGCAGAGTGAGACCCTGTTTCAAAAATCAGTCAGTCAGGGACTGGAATGAAGGGAGCTGTGATAACAAAAGTATTTTCCATACATCCACCCCACAGAGACTTACAGAAGTACCTGCCTCCTGGTTCCCAGGTTGGAGAGCAGGCAGGGGCACTCTGCAGCCCAGGGAGGTCTGAACCACATCCAGATCTCACTGGGGACAGTGATGGCTGATGGGCCCCACAGCGTTGCAGAACAGTGCGTATGCAAGGACCCCCAAGCCAGATGAAAAATGCAGGGGATTCCTAGAGCCTGGAGGAAGGGCTAAAGGATGGGTGCCCACCCTTGGCTCTCGAGGACTCAAGTGCGGGGCAGCCTGGATGTGAACTTCCGACTTCACACACTTCTTTCTCTCTTTTTAAAATGGTGAATGCATATTATTTTTTAAAAGGGGAGGGGATATTATTTTTGGCAAAGTTTTCAGTGAATTCAGTGCCAGGGCTTAGGGAAAGTGGGATTGGTTGTCCTTCCAGATAGGTAGTTTAAGACTCTGGAGAACATTCATTCATTCATTCACTCATTCATTCATTCTCATTCATTCATTCATTCAATTAAACCAAGATCTGACCCTCTGAGCAACTTGCCTGCTACCTCAGGCCTTGGCAGTAAGAATTCTTTTGTTCATTCCACAAATATTCATTAAGTGTCTGCTGTGAGTCTTGGGGGCCTCTGCCAGCCCTGTCTGTGGTGATCCTGGAACCACGATCAGAGGCTGAGCTGGGAGTGGACAGGCCAGGGTGGGGCAGGCAGGGCAAAGCCACGTGGTACTGCCTGGCATCTGCCAAGGGCCCGACATCCCTGCCCCTTGGCTCCTGAATAGCATCACTCGTGGCCACAGAAGCCCACCTCCCACCCCAGAGCCGGCAGTCACCCAAGACGGGAATTATGGTCTCTACAAGAGACACTGACATGAAGCTGGTTACTGCCTTTTCAGCAAACGTAATTCCTTTTTATTAGAAAATTAAAGGGTAGGACCAGCTTGCCAAAAGCCGAAAGAGCTGAAATGTGCTTTCGTAAGATATGCAGCGTCTGATAAAACGGATTTACCCATCTCCCTCCTGTTCCACCATCATCTCCCTCAGCCAGCCTCTCCTCCATTCATTCCCCTTCCACTGGCACCGAAGCAACGGCCCTGAGCTTGGCCCTGGCCGACGGGCCCGGCACCCTGGATGTGGCGAGTGTGCTTTTGTTTCCTCCATGCAGAGCCCCACTCCCAGGCTTTAAGCCTTTTGAGAACGACCTCGGGGAGTCTCTTGCTTTCCTGAGATGCACAGGCTGCCTGTAGCCTCTGCTAAGCTGAGGGTGTCAGGAGGGGAAAGGCAGGAACAATAAAGGATTGAGCTCCCGGAGAAACAAGCTCATCCATCTGGAGACCCAGGAGCAGGCGGTTCCAGACAGAGCCGGCTGAGGGAGGCGGCCAGGGCAGAGAGCCGAGAACGAGTCCCGCACTGCCACACAAAAAGCAACTATTCAGAACCACCCAGGGAGTTCTCTCTTATTGAAAAGTCCTTGATTCTTCCCTTTCTGTGGCAGAACTCATGAACAAGGGCCCCATCTTATTAATGGGGTGATGGGGGGGGCCCGGGAGGGAGGGTCCCCCTGCTCAGGAAGGTGGCCGAGCCCGCCCTGCGAGTCATTAGGAACTGGTAACTAAGGTAACTCCAGAAGCGGATTTTCTTCCCACTAATCTCTCTTTTTCTCTTTCCCTTTCTTTCTTTTTTTCTCTGCCGGTCAGATGTTACCTTCCTGGTTTAGAGGGGACTCGGGAGCGGTGATGGGGGGAGAGGGAAAAGAAAGACATGCGTGTACGTGCGCGCTTAAGTTGTGAGTGTGAGCGTGCGTGTGTGCGCACGTGAGTGTGTGTGTGCGTGTGCTGAATGCTAACATGGTCACCACTCTGTGGATGCTCTGACGGCGGGCGGGGGTGGTGTCTCGGCTCAGGTATGTGTGCCCCTGCCCTCTCCCCACACATCCCCACCCACCCCTCCTGCCCGCCCACAGCCTCCCTGTTCAAGGGCAAATCCATTCCCTCATCCCTCCTTGAGTAACAAAAGGCGAGATTGAGTTTCCTTTCACCTGCTCTGATGGAAGCCTCTGCTTTGGCAGGTCTAGCAGAGGCCGCTTTGTTCTAGGGAAAACCAAAACAGGATCTGTCCTGGGGCCTAACGGGGTGGGCGACAGGGTGGGGGTCAATACCAAAATCAATACAAAAAATAGCATTGTCCCCAGGCTTTTGCTGCCTGGACCTCCTTCCCTGAAAGCTGAAGTCCAGAAGGTGCAGCCCAATCAGCTTTGCTCTGAGAAGACAGGATCAAACCCCAGCCAGGCCACCTGATGGCCACATGGCCTGGGGCAAATTCTTTCACACTCGGAGCCAGTTTTCTTGCCCTACACAGCAACCTTACAGAAGCGCCTGCACCTATGCAAAGCCCTCCCCAGACATGCCATCAGGCCTCTTTCCCACCTGGTCCTCTTTAGGGCTGAGAGCAGATGAACTACTTCCATCAGGGTGAGTGGGGAGCAAAGAAGAGACGAGACGTGTGACCCAACTCTCCAGAGGTGGTGGCCATGTTGGGGTTCCAGCTTTCTGGGTGGTGTTTCTGAGAAAGAGGCACACCAGTGGCCCCTGGGACCTAAGGGTTCTCTGATGACAGGAGGAGCTGGGGACCCCTGGCCAGGGTCCTTCCCAAAGGGGGCCTGACCGCAAAGGCACAGCTTGGTGCAGGCAGGAGCCCTAGAGGCTGCACAGTTCCTTTCCCCCTGATCACAGACACTTGGGGTCTCCCAAGGCCCTGGCCGGGCACTAAGCCCAGAGCCCCAGGCACAGGGCTTACCCCATGCAGGCAAACACCCCTCTCAATGGACGCTGATGTCTGATCCCTGGCTATTCCCACTCTGGAAGGGCTCAGTGTGGCCTGTGACTCCCTTGGGGTGCGGCTGCGGCATCTGGAGGCTTCCATTCCCCCTCCCAGTGGGGAGCAAGAGCTGCCACACGGTGAGTCATGTCAGCTCAGCGGCTCTGTGTGGTTGGGGGAAGGGCCGAGCACCACTGCCCTCCGTCTGGGCCCAAGGCGACAAGGTCAACCCCGTGGCCCACTGGCCAGCTGAACTGGCGCCTGGGACCCACCCCAGGTGGCCTCTGGGTAGTTCCCACTGCTCCAGGACCACCCTCATCACCACCCCGCACCACCACCAATGCAGGAAGACTAAGCCTGCTCAGAGTCAGGTGGTGGCGTAGGGCCTCAAAATCCCCAAGGAATGGACTGTGGAGCAGCCGGAGGTCAGGGGAAGCAGGCAAGTGCTGGATGTGTGGTGGGAATGGGGTGTCTGGAGCTGAAACAGAGCAAAGCTTCCCTAGCTCTGGAAGGCAGGAGGGGCCACAGCCCCAGCCAGCAGCAGCAGTCACCCCAGGCCCTATGGCCACAGGCTTCCTGACCCCTGGCTGCCAGATTCTCTCTCTACGTCCTTCTCTCTCCCTGTCTCTCCCTGCTCTGCCCACCCCTTTCTCTCCCTCCCAGTTAGGGCTGCGAAGCAAATGGACTGCAAATGGGATCGTGCGTTTTCATTTGCACCCACCTTCGCTTCCCTAGCTCCCGCCGACTGGCTTGTCCTATCCTGTCCAGCCAACTCTGTCTTCCCCCACTTGGAGGGCAGCCACAGCCACACCCCCACCAAGGATGGGCTGTGAGCTTCTGGAAGCCAGGGGTCAGGTGAGCTAGTGACAGGGCTTCCAGAGCTTGGCTCAACGCCATGGTTTTTGAGAGAGCCTTCCCTGGCCATGTGGCTGCCCCACTGTGTGAGCTGTGTGCTCAGAGGAGGCAGCCTCACTCCCATTCTTCGCTTCAAATTGCCTCAGTCTCCCTTGTCATAGAACTTGTCTTCCCCAGGGGTGGAGAAGGCCCTGGGCAGGGTGTTTCCACTGACAGAAATATCCCGGGTGCCAGGAAAACACACCTCAGAAGTAACACTGATGACAGCCACTGCCCTTTCCCAGGCTACTATGGGCAGCGTGCTGGGCTGAGGCCTGTGTATTTATAAGAACGGCGAAGACACCCCATGCTTGCAGCACTGAGCCCTTGTGAAGGTATTTCAGGCCTGAAAACTGCCAAGCCAACCCATTTCCCAGATGGAGAAGACTGAGACCCAGAAGGGCCCACAGGTAGACTCTCTTGTTCTCTGTAGGCCATCAGGGTCCGGTGTGAATACAGCAGCTTCCTGCATGGTGCCTGGGTTGCCTGAGTCCAGACACACACAGCTACAAGCCGGCAGTGGCTAGTTTACCCCAGCACCTCAGAGCCACCTTGAGATGCTCACAGAGGGGGGCCCCAGGCTGGTCTCAAGCCTATGGCTTCTCCCAGTTTCCTGCTGGTCCCTGGAGTCCTCTGCTCCCCACTCCCCAACCTTCACCAGCAGATAGGCAGAAGGCCGAAGGCCGTGTGGGGCAGCAGGGACCACCCAGGTGGTGGAGGCTCCTCCCAGCCTGGCCGCAGCAGCCGGGAAAACAGGCTCCTCAGCTGCACCCTCCGGCCCACCCCGCCCCACCAGGCCAGCCGCCTCACCCAGCCCTGAACCAGGAACTGGGCCTGCCGCCAGCCAGCCCGCCCCACCCGCACCACAGCCCCTCACCCACCCAGCCCACCCCTCAGTGCCCGCCAGATGTGGGAGGAGGCAGTAGTAGTCTCCTGGTGTTCACTCCCTCATGCTACCCTCGTCAGGGGTCAGGGGGAGAGGCCCAAGCTTCCCATGGCAGCTGCCATGCTGGCCGGAGCCCACGGCCCCTGTGTCCCTCACCAGCAGCCCACCACCTCACACCCACGGCCATCATGTGAAGCCACCTGCCCCCTTGAGAACGGTGGCTGGCACTGCCTCCCTCCTTCTGGGGCCAGGGCGGGGTACCCCCTCCCCCCACCAGGGGCAGGGTCTCTATGTCTGCCTCACACTTCTGAGGCTGGATCACTGAGGCTGAAATTTCAATTAAGGAAGAGAAATAATTACTCTGGGGCTCCAGGCCTGCTCAAGTGGTGACAGCCTCAATATCTGCTACTCTGGAGTAGGAAGAGGTGGCTGGGCCCCCGCCCGGAAGTCAGGGTGAGCCCGAGCAGGGCCTTGGCCCCTTGCCCATGTTTAGCTTTGCAGCAGCCCCCCTCCATCCGTTTGCTGCAATGAGGCCAGCCTCAGATATCCCCAAGGTAGGGGGACATGGGGCAGGGGGCTGGAGTAGAGGTGCAGGCTTCTGGTAGACGGGGCTGGGGAGCAAGCCTCAGCTGGCTTGACAAAATTGAATTAAATTAAATTTAACCATTCAGTCACTACCTTTCCCTGTGGTGAGCCTAGAAGCTGCCAGGCCCCCACCAAAAGCAGGTGGGGACCCCAAGAGCAAGACTGGGCAGCTCTGGCCTCCCTCTGGTAGGATTCCAGCACAGGCTGGGCGTGTGGGGGGGGTGGCAAAGGCTGCACTCTGGAAAGGTCTCCAGAAGCCGGCTCTACAGCTCAGCAGGAGTGAGTCTGGGCAAGACCCTCCCCCAGACCATCTGCAAAACAAGGGCAACAGGCGGGGCCTCTGGGCCCAAGTCCCTCCCCATCTCCTCCTCTAATGGCCTTGAAACAGCCAGGCATAAACCCCTCATCTTCAGAAAACTCCTTCCCTAGAAATGTCCCATCCTCAATCCAAAAATGTCCCTTATCTGAGAACGACATGTTTCCGCCCCAGAAATGCTTCATTTTAACCCAGAAATTCCCCAGCTCCATAATGTTCCATTTCCAGAAATGCTCCATCTCCAGAACGATTCCCCTTCATCTTCAAATGTAATCCATCTCCAGAAACGCCAGTGTTCTACAGAGGCCCCACCCTAACTCCAAGAATGTTCTGCTTCCAGAAATGCCACATCCCATCTCCAGAGATGTTGCGCTTCAGCTCCAAAAATACCTCATCTTCAGAAGTGCCCTATTTTATTTCCAGAAATACTCCAGCATCATCTTCAAAAACACACCACTTCCAGAAGTATTCTAGTTTCTCTTTAGAAAGATTCCATTTCCAGAAATGTTCCATCTCTAGCAATGCTCGGAATCCAGAAAAGCCTCATCTTTACTCCCTGAAAATGCCCCTCCTCCAGAAATGCTTTCCATCTCATCTCTAGAAACCTCCTCATCCTGTCTCTAGAAACACCATGTCTCTTTTCTAAAAGCATTCCATTTCTGGAACCGTTCCAGCTCATATCTGGAAGTGTGCATGGCATCTCCAGAAAGGGCTCTCCATCTGGTCCAGATGCTGCAGAAACGACAAGACCCAATTCCTTCTGGATCTCCTACAGAGAAGCGGAGCAGTGACTGGGCCTTCTCCCTGCTTGCTCCTTTGGGACCTCTCGGCCATCTGCTGGGCCTGCTCTTATCCCAGAGCAAGGACGAAGTCAAGAGCAGTGCTGACAGGTATCAAGGTCTTTTGGAAGGGGAGCATGAATGGTCAGGGTTTGGGATGACTGACAGTCCCCCAGGTCTGACCTGGGGGCAGAAGCATGAGAGGAGCCTGGGGTGGGAAGGATGAGCCAGATGGAGGCGGTGGAGGTCTCAGCACAGCTCCCTCCAGACACATTCTAGCCACAAACACCTCCACTGGCTCAAGTGCACATACTCATAGTTCACAGTCAATGCCCACACAGCCCAGAAAGTCCCCCCATCCCGCAGGGCCATATACAATGCACTCTCACAACATGGAAACCCACGTGCAACCCTGGAAGCCCCACCTGCACAAGCACACTCACCATACACAGAGGCACGCACATAACGCAGACCCACATACAAGTCCACCATCACATAGCACACACCCACACATACAATCACAGTCCCCCACATTTCTCAGGACTCTTGTGGGCCAAGTTCAGGGCACACCTAGGGGCAGGAGCTCCAACCAGTCTGGGTTGGCAAGACAGGGCCACTTCAGAACACAGCCCTGGGCACTTTTCGCTTAGAAGAGACCACAAAAGAGAGGAAGGCACAGATTCAGCATCTATTGCACACCTACTAAGATGGAGCAGCCCAGGCCACTTCTACATCACTTCTGAATGACAGAAAGTTCCTCTATGGGCCAGGCATGATGGCTCATGCCTGTAATCCCAGCACTTCGGGAGGCCGAGGCAGGTGGATCACTTGAGGCCAGGCGTTCGTGCCAACATGGTGAAACCCTGACTCTACTAAAAACACACAAAAAAATTAGCTGGGTGTGGTGGCACACATCGCTAATCCTAGCAACTTGGGAGGCTGAGGCAGGAGAATCGCTTGAACCAGGGAGGTGGAAGTTGCAGTGAGCCAAGATTGTGCCACTGCACTCCAGCCTGGGCAACAAGAGTGAAACTCTGTCTCCAAAAAAAAAGGACTGTTCTACTCCAGAACGGACATAACTGACAGAGCACCAGCTCTGATGCCGAGGGCAAGGCTGGCGCAGGAGAAAGGAAAAGCGTTTCTATGCAAGCCCTAGGCATTCTTAAGAGACAGAAAAAAGTGTTTTAATTTCCCTTTTCTTTGTTTTTTTGGGGGGAGTGGGGGGAGATAGTTTCCGAGCGGATACAGCTCTTATCTTTAAACAAAGTACCGTGCAGTGGACATTGTTTTCTCCTCCCTGTGAGCACTCCTGAACGATCTTCCTTGGCCCAGTCAGCCCACCTCCTGTTTGAACACACATGCACACATATTGAGCAGATGCGCAGGTGCTAGTCCCAAATGGCAAGGATAAAAGAAGGCTCTAGGGCAGCAAAGAGGACCCCA